>NW_027520165.1:0-33709 GCF_051989625.1 Stigmatopora argus
GGAACCCGCAGAACTCTGCCACACTGTGGACATTTTTTTTTACTGCAATTAGGGTCAAATTGCCGGGTCAAAAGTGTCATTTCTTCGGGTAAATCACCCTCCTGGGCCCGGTTTTAATGTTTAAAAAGGTCAAATATTTGTATTAAATATATAATATTTGTATTTGATCGATGAGTGCTGATTTAAAACCAATTTTAGTGCATTTTGGGCACTTTTGAGAATGGTCGTATGTCGTCGTATTTGGTCGCGCCGACGTTTATGGCTGTCTTTTACCCAGGAAAATCACCTCCAGTGCCCGATATTCATGTCTGCACTTTGTCTGCACAATATACATCTACCCTCATATGAGACAAAAATTCAGGTTAAATGGACCAACCAGAACCACCCAAGACCAGTTCCAAGACAACCACTATTTTTAACGCAATTTACCCCCAATTTGGGCACTATTTCTTGCCTAACATCCCCCCAGAACCTCCCTGGAAGACTAATTTTACACAATATTGTGAATTATACATCTACCCACAAATAGGACACCATTCCTGGGTAAATGGACCAACCAGAACCAATCAGGACCAGTTCCAATACAAGCACTCGTTGTCATAAAAGTGCCCAAATTAGGCACACTGTTTGTGGCATAACTTTACTTCACAACTATCCTGGAAGATTATTTTATACAGAATGGTCAATATACATCTACCCTCATATGAGACAAAAATTCAGGTTAAATGGACCAAACAGAACCACCCAAGACCAGTTCCAATGCAACCACTATTTTTAACGAAAATTACCCCAATTTGGACACTTATTCTTGCCTAACATCCACCCAGAAACTCCCTGGAAGATTATTTTATAGAAAATGGTCAATATACATCTCCCCTCATATGAGACAAAAATTCAGGGTAAATGGACCAACCAGAACCGCTCAGGACCAGTTCCAAGACAAGCACTCGTTGTCATAAAAGTGCCCATATTAGGTACATTGATTGTGGCATAACTTTACTTCCCAACTACCCTGGAAGATTATTTTATACAGAATGGTCAATATACATCTACCCTCATAGGAGACAAAAATTCAGGGTAAATGGACCAACCAGAACCACCCAAGACCAGTTCCAAGACAACCACTATTTTTGACGCAATTTACCCCAATTTGGGCACTTATTCTTGCCTAACATCCCCCCAGAACCTCCCTGGAAGACTAATTTTACACAAAATTGTGAAGTATACATCTACCCACAAATAAGACACCATTCCTGGGTAAATGGACCAACCAGAACCACTCAGGACCAGTTCCAACACAAGCACTCGTTGTCATAAAAGTGCCCAAATTAGGCACACTGTTTGTGGAATAACTTTACTTCACAACTACCCTGGAAGATTATTTTATACAGAATGGTCAATATACATCTACCCTCATATGAGACAAAAATTCAGGTTAAATGGACCAAACAGAACCACCCAAGACCAGTTCCAATGCAACCACTATTTTTAACGAAAATTACCCCAATTTGGACACTTATTCTTGCCTAACATCCCCCCAGAACCTCCCTGGAAGACTAATTTTACACAATATTGTGAATTATACATCTACCCACAAATAAGACACCATTCCTGGGTAAATGGACCAACCAGAACCAATCAGGACCAGTTCCAATACAAGCACTCGTTGTCATAAAAGTGCCCAAATTAGGCACACTGTTTGTGGAATAACTTTACTTCACAACTACCCTGGAAGATTATTTTATACAGAATGGTCAATATACATCTACCCTCATATGAGACAAAAATTCAGGTTAAATGGACCAAAACAGAACCACCCAAGACCAGTTCCAATGCAACCACTATTTTTAACGAAAATTACCCCAATTTGGACACTTATTCTTGCCTAACATCCACCCAGAAACTCCCTGGAAGATTATTTTATAGAAAATGGTCAATATACATCTCCCCTCATATGAGACAAAAATTCAGGGTAAATGGACCAACCAGAACCGCTCAGGACCAGTTCCAAGACAAGCACTCGTTGTCATAAAAGTGCCCATATTAGGTACATTGATTGTGGCATAACTTTACTTCCCAACTACCCTGGAAGATTATTTTATACAGAATGGTCAATATACATCTACCCTCATAGGAGACAAAAATTCAGGGTAAATGGACCAACCAGAACCACCCAAGACCAGTTCCAAGACAACCACTATTTTTGACGCAATTTACCCCAATTTGGGCACTTATTCTTGCCTAACATCCCCCCAGAACCTCCCTGGAAGACTAATTTTACACAATATTGTGAATTATACATCTACCCACAAATAAGACACCATTCCTGGGTAAATGGACCAACCAGAACCACTCAGGACCAGTTCCAACACAAGCACTCGTTGTCATAAAAGTGCCCAAATTAGGCACACTGTTTGTGGAATAACTTTACTTCACAACTACCCTGGAAGATT
This sequence comes from Stigmatopora argus, assembly GCF_051989625.1. Classification (NCBI taxonomy): domain Eukaryota; kingdom Metazoa; phylum Chordata; class Actinopteri; order Syngnathiformes; family Syngnathidae; genus Stigmatopora; species Stigmatopora argus. The sequence continues at coordinate 2,454 of NW_027520165.1, forward strand.
ATTTTATACAGAATGGTCAATATACATCTACCCTCATAGGAGACAAAAATTCAGGGTAAATGGACCAACCAGAACCACCAAGACCAGTTCCAAGACAACCACTATTTTTGACGCAATTTACCCCAATTTGGGCACTTATTCTTGCCTAACATCCCCCCAGAACCTCCCTGGAAGACTAATTTTACACAAAATTGTGAAGTATACATCTACCCACAAATAAGACACCATTCCTGGGTAAATGGACCAACCAGAACCACTCAGGACCAGTTCCAACACAAGCACTCGTTGTCATAAAAGTGCCCAAATTAGGCACACTGTTTGTGGAATAACTTTACTTCACTACCCTGGAAGATTATTTTATACAGAATGGTCAATATACATCTACCCTCATATGAGACAAAAATTCAGGTTAAATGGACCAAACAGAACCACCCAAGACCAGTTCCAATGCAACCACTATTTTTAACGAAAATTACCCCAATTTGGACACTTATTCTTGCCTAACATCCCCCCAGAACCTCCCTGGAAGACTAATTTTACACAATATTGTGAATTATACATCTACCCACAAATAAGACACCATTCCTGGGTAAATGGACCAACCAGAACCAATCAGGACCAGTTCCAATACAAGCACTCGTTGTCATAAAAGTGCCCAAATTAGGCACACTGTTTGTGGAATAACTTTACTTCACAACTACCCTGGAAGATTATTATACAGAATGGTCAATATACATCTACCCTCATATGAGACAAAAATTCAGGTTAAATGGACCAAACAGACAACCAAGAACCAGTCCAATTCTACAGTTCCAATGCAACCACTATTTTAACGAAATTACCCCAATTTGGACACTTATTCTTGCCTAACATCCACCCAGAAACTCCCTGGAAGCTGAAGTTATTTTATAGAAAATGGTCAATATACATCTCCCCTCATATGAGACAAAAATTCAGGGTAAATGGACCAACCAGAACCGCTCAGGACCAGTTCCAAGACAAGCACTCGTTGTCATAAAAGTGCCCATATTAGGTACATTGATTGTGGCATAACTTTACTTCCCAACTACCCTGGAAGATTATTTTATACAGAATGAGTCAATATACATCTACCCTCATAGGAGACAAAAATTCAGGGTAAATGGACCAACCAGAACCCCAAGACCAGTTCCAAGACAACCACTATTTTTGACGCAATTTACCCCAATTTGGGCACTTATTCTTGCCTAACATCCCCCCAGAACCTCCCTGGAAGACTAATTTTACACAATATTGTGAATTATACATCTACCCACAAATAAGACACCATTCCTGGGTAAATGGACCAACCAGAACCACTCAGGACCAGTTCCAACACAAGCACTCGTTGTCATAAAAGTGCCCAAATTAGGCACACTGTTTGTGGAATAACTTTACTTCACAACTACCCTGGAAGATTATTTTATACAGAATGGTCAATATACATCTACCCTCATAGGAGACAAAAATTCAGGGTAAATGGACCAACCAGAACCACCCAAGACCAGTTCCAAGACAACCACTATTTTTGACGCAATTTACCCCAATTTGGGCACTTATTCTTGCCTAACATCCCCCCAGAACCTCCCTGGAAGACTAATTTTACACAAAATTGTGAAGTATACATCTACCCACAAATAAGACACCATTCCTGGGTAAATGGACCAACCAGAACCACTCAGGACCAGTTCCAACACAAGCACTCGTTGTCATAAAAGTGCCCAAATTAGGCACACTGTTTGTGGAATAACTTTACTTCACTACCCTGGAAGATTATTTTATACAGAATGGTCAATATACATCTACCCTCATATGAGACAAAAATTCAGGTTAAATGGACCAAACAGAACCACCCAAGACCAGTTCCAATGCAACCACTATTTTTAACGAAAATTACCCCAATTTGGACACTTATTCTTGCCTAACATCCCCCCAGAACCTCCCTGGAAGACTAATTTTACACAATATTGTGAATTATACATCTACCCACAAATAAGACACCATTCCTGGGTAAATGGACCAACCAGAACCAATCAGGACCAGTTCCAATACAAGCACTCGTTGTCATAAAAGTGCCCAAATTAGGCACACTGTTTGTGGAATAACTTTACTTCACAACTACCCTGGAAGATTATTTTATACAGAATGGTCAATATACATCTACCCTCATATGAGACAAAAATTCAGGTTAAATGGACCAAACAGAACCACCCAAGACCAGTTCCAATGCAACCACTATTTTTAACGAAAATTACCCCAATTTGGACACTTATTCTTGCCTAACATCCCCCCAGAACCTCCCTGGAAGACTAATTTTACACAATATTGTGAATTATACATCTACCCACAAATAAGACACCATTCCTGGGTAAATGGACCAACCAGAACCAATCAGGACCAGTTCCAATACAAGCACTCGTTGTCATAAAAGTGCCCAAATTAGGCACACTGTTTGTGGAATAACTTTACTTCACAACTACCCTGGAAGATTATTTTATACAGAATGGTCAATATACATCTACCCTCATATGAGACAAAAATTCAGGTTAAATGGACCAAACAGAACCACCCAAGACCAGTACCAATGCAACCACTATTTTTAACGAAAATTACCCCAATTTGGACACTTATTCTTGCCTAACATCCACCCAGAAACTCCCTGGAAGATTATTTTATAGAAAATGGTCAATATACATCTCCCCTCATATGAGACAAAAATTCAGGGTAAATGGACCAACCAGAACCACCCAAGACCAGTTCCAAGACAACCACTATTTTTGACGCAATTTACCCCAATTTGGGCACTTATTCTTGCCTAACATCCCCCCAGAACCTCCCTGGAAGACTAATTTTACACAAAATTGTGAAGTATACATCTACCCACAAATAAGACACCATTCCTGGGTAAATGGACCAACCAGAACCACTCAGGACCAGTTCCAACACAAGCACTCGTTGTCATAAAAGTGCCCAAATTAGGCACACTGTTTGTGGAATAACTTTACTTCACAACTACCCTGGAAGATTATTTTATACAGAATGGTCAATATACATCTACCCTCATAGGAGACAAAAATTCAGGGTAAATGGACCAACCAGAACCACCCAAGACCAGTTCCAAGACAACCACTATTTTTGACGCAATTTACCCCAATTTGGGCACTTATTCTTGCCTAACATCCCCCCAGAACCTCCCTGGAAGACTAATTTTACACAAAATTGTGAAGTATACATCTACCCACAAATAAGACACCATTCCTGGGTAAATGGACCAACCAGAACCACTCAGGACCAGTTCCAACACAAGCACTCGTTGTCATAAAAGTGCCCAAATTAGGCACACTGTTTGTGGAATAACTTTACTTCACTACCCTGGAAGATTATTTTATACAGAATGGTCAATATACATCTACCCTCATATGAGACAAAAATTCAGGTTAAATGGACCAAACAGAACCACCCAAGACCAGTTCCAATGCAACCACTATTTTTAACGAAAATTACCCCCAATTTGGACACTTATTCTTGCCTAACATCCCCCCAGAACCTCCCTGGAAGACTAATTTTACACAATATTGTGAATTATACATCTACCCACAAATAAGACACCATTCCTGGGTAAATGGACCAACCAGAACCAATCAGGACCAGTTCCAATACAAGCACTCGTTGTCATAAAAGTGCCCAAATTAGGCACACTGTTTGTGGAATAACTTTACTTCACAACTACCCTGGAAGATTATTTTATACAGAATGGTCAATATACATCTACCCTCATATGAGACAAAAATTCAGGTTAAATGGACCAAACAGAACCACCCAAGACCAGTTCCAATGCAACCACTATTTTTAACGAAAATTACCCCAATTTGGACACTTATTCTTGCCTAACATCCCCCCAGAACCTCCCTGGAAGACTAATTTTACACAATATTGTGAATTATACATCTACCCACAAATAAGACACCATTCCTGGGTAAATGGACCAACCAGAACCAATCAGGACCAGTTCCAATACAAGCACTCGTTGTCATAAAAGTGCCCAAATTAGGCACACTGTTTGTGGAATAACTTTACTTCACAACTACCCTGGAAGATTATTTTATACAGAATGGTCAATATACATCTACCCTCATATGAGACAAAAATTCAGGTTAAATGGACCAAACAGAACCACCCAAGACCAGTACCAATGCAACCACTATTTTTAACGAAAATTACCCCAATTTGGACACTTATTCTTGCCTAACATCCACCCAGAAACTCCCTGGAAGATTATTTTATAGAAAATGGTCAATATACATCTCCCCTCATATGAGACAAAAATTCAGGGTAAATGGACCAACCAGAACCACCCAAGACCAGTTCCAAGACAACCACTATTTTTGACGCAATTTACCCCAATTTGGGCACTTATTCTTGCCTAACATCCCCCCAGAACCTCCCTGGAAGACTAATTTTACACAAAATTGTGAAGTATACATCTACCCACAAATAAGACACCATTCCTGGGTAAATGGACCAACCAGAACCACTCAGGACCAGTTCCAACACAAGCACTCGTTGTCATAAAAGTGCCCAAATTAGGCACACTGTTTGTGGAATAACTTTACTTCACAACTACCCTGGAAGATTATTTTATACAGAATGGTCAATATACATCTACCCTCATAGGAGACAAAAATTCAGGGTAAATGGACCAACCAGAACCACCCAAGACCAGTTCCAAGACAACCACTATTTTTGACGCAATTTACCCCAATTTGGGCACTTATTCTTGCCTAACATCCCCCCAGAACCTCCCTGGAAGACTAATTTTACACAAAATTGTGAAGTATACATCTACCCACAAATAAGACACCATTCCTGGGTAAATGGACCAACCAGAACCACTCAGGACCAGTTCCAACACAAGCACTCGTTGTCATAAAAGTGCCCAAATTAGGCACACTGTTTGTGGAATAACTTTACTTCACTACCCTGGAAGATTATTTTATACAGAATGGTCAATATACATCTACCCTCATATGAGACAAAAATTCAGGTTAAATGGACCAAACAGAACCACCCAAGACCAGTTCCAATGCAACCACTATTTTTAACGAAAATTACCCCAATTTGGACACTTATTCTTGCCTAACATCCCCCCAGAACCTCCCTGGAAGACTAATTTTACACAATATTGTGAATTATACATCTACCCACAAATAAGACACCATTCCTGGGTAAATGGACCAACCAGAACCAATCAGGACCAGTTCCAATACAAGCACTCGTTGTCATAAAAGTGCCCAAATTAGGCACACTGTTTGTGGAATAACTTTACTTCACAACTACCCTGGAAGATTATTTTATACAGAATGGTCAATATACATCTACCCTCATATGAGACAAAAATTCAGGTTAAATGGACCAAACAGAACCACCCAAGACCAGTTCCAATGCAACCACTATTTTTAACGAAAATTACCCCAATTTGGACACTTATTCTTGCCTAACATCCCCCCAGAACCTCCCTGGAAGACTAATTTTACACAATATTGTGAATTATACATCTACCCACAAATAAGACACCATTCCTGGGTAAATGGACCAACCAGAACCAATCAGGACCAGTTCCAATACAAGCACTCGTTGTCATAAAAGTGCCCAAATTAGGCACACTGTTTGTGGAATAACTTTACTTCACAACTACCCTGGAAGATTATTTTATACAGAATGGTCAATATACATCTACCCTCATATGAGACAAAAATTCAGGTTAAATGGACCAAACAGAACCACCCAAGACCAGTTCCAATGCAACCACTATTTTTAACGAAAATTACCCCAATTTGGACACTTATTCTTGCCTAACATCCACCCAGAAACTCCCTGGAAGATTATTTTATAGAAAATGGTCAATATACATCTCCCCTCATATGAGACAAAAATTCAGGGTAAATGGACCAACCAGAACCGCTCAGGACCAGTTCCAAGACAAGCACTCGTTGTCATAAAAGTGCCCATATTAGGTACATTGATTGTGGCATAACTTTACTTCCCAACTACCCTGGAAGATTATTTTATACAGAATGGTCAATATACATCTACCCTCATAGGAGACAAAAATTCAGGGTAAATGGACCAACCAGAACCACCCAAGACCAGTTCCAAGACAACCACTATTTTTGACGCAATTTACCCCAATTTGGGCACTTATTCTTGCCTAACATCCCCCCAGAACCTCCCTGGAAGACTAATTTTACACAATATTGTGAATTATACATCTACCCACAAATAAGACACCATTCCTGGGTAAATGGACCAACCAGAACCACTCAGGACCAGTTCCAACACAAGCACTCGTTGTCATAAAAGTGCCCAAATTAGGCACACTGTTTGTGGAATAACTTTACTTCACAACTACCCTGGAAGATTATTTTATACAGAATGGTCAATATACATCTACCCTCATAGGAGACAAAAATTCAGGGTAAATGGACCAACCAGAACCACCCAAGACCAGTTCCAAGACAACCACTATTTTTGACGCAATTTACCCCAATTTGGGCACTTATTCTTGCCTAACATCCCCCCAGAACCTCCCTGGAAGACTAATTTTACACAAAATTGTGAAGTATACATCTACCCACAAATAAGACACCATTCCTGGGTAAATGGACCAACCAGAACCACTCAGGACCAGTTCCAACACAAGCACTCGTTGTCATAAAAGTGCCCAAATTAGGCACACTGTTTGTGGAATAACTTTACTTCACTACCCTGGAAGATTATTTTATACAGAATGGTCAATATACATCTACCCTCATATGAGACAAAAATTCAGGTTAAATGGACCAAACAGAACCACCCAAGACCAGTTCCAATGCAACCACTATTTTTAACGAAAATTACCCCAATTTGGACACTTATTCTTGCCTAACATCCCCCCAGAACCTCCCTGGAAGACTAATTTTACACAATATTGTGAATTATACATCTACCCACAAATAAGACACCATTCCTGGGTAAATGGACCAACCAGAACCAATCAGGACCAGTTCCAATACAAGCACTCGTTGTCATAAAAGTGCCCAAATTAGGCACACTGTTTGTGGAATAACTTTACTTCACAACTACCCTGGAAGATTATTTTATACAGAATGGTCAATATACATCTACCCTCATATGAGACAAAAATTCAGGTTAAATGGACCAAACAGAACCACCCAAGACCAGTTCCAATGCAACCACTATTTTTAACGAAAATTACCCCAATTTGGACACTTATTCTTGCCTAACATCCCCCCAGAACCTCCCTGGAAGACTAATTTTACACAATATTGTGAATTATACATCTACCCACAAATAAGACACCATTCCTGGGTAAATGGACCAACCAGAACCAATCAGGACCAGTTCCAATACAAGCACTCGTTGTCATAAAAGTGCCCAAATTAGGCACACTGTTTGTGGAATAACTTTACTTCACAACTACCCTGGAAGATTATTTTATACAGAATGGTCAATATACATCTACCCTCATATGAGACAAAAATTCAGGTTAAATGGACCAAACAGAACCACCCAAGACCAGTACCAATGCAACCACTATTTTTAACGAAAATTACCCCAATTTGGACACTTATTCTTGCCTAACATCCACCCAGAAACTCCCTGGAAGATTATTTTATAGAAAATGGTCAATATACATCTCCCCTCATATGAGACAAAAATTCAGGGTAAATGGACCAACCAGAACCACCCAAGACCAGTTCCAAGACAACCACTATTTTTGACGCAATTTACCCCAATTTGGGCACTTATTCTTGCCTAACATCCCCCCAGAACCTCCCTGGAAGACTAATTTTACACAAAATTGTGAAGTATACATCTACCCACAAATAAGACACCATTCCTGGGTAAATGGACCAACCAGAACCACTCAGGACCAGTTCCAACACAAGCACTCGTTGTCATAAAAGTGCCCAAATTAGGCACACTGTTTGTGGAATAACTTTACTTCACAACTACCCTGGAAGATTATTTTATACAGAATGGTCAATATACATCTACCCTCATAGGAGACAAAAATTCAGGGTAAATGGACCAACCAGAACCACCCAAGACCAGTTCCAAGACAACCACTATTTTTGACGCAATTTACCCCAATTTGGGCACTTATTCTTGCCTAACATCCCCCCAGAACCTCCCTGGAAGACTAATTTTACACAAAATTGTGAAGTATACATCTACCCACAAATAAGACACCATTCCTGGGTAAATGGACCAACCAGAACCACTCAGGACCAGTTCCAACACAAGCACTCGTTGTCATAAAAGTGCCCAAATTAGGCACACTGTTTGTGGAATAACTTTACTTCACTACCCTGGAAGATTATTTTATACAGAATGGTCAATATACATCTACCCTCATATGAGACAAAAATTCAGGTTAAATGGACCAAACAGAACCACCCAAGACCAGTTCCAATGCAACCACTATTTTTAACGAAAATTACCCCAATTTGGACACTTATTCTTGCCTAACATCCCCCCAGAACCTCCCTGGAAGACTAATTTTACACAATATTGTGAATTATACATCTACCCACAAATAAGACACCATTCCTGGGTAAATGGACCAACCAGAACCAATCAGGACCAGTTCCAATACAAGCACTCGTTGTCATAAAAGTGCCCAAATTAGGCACACTGTTTGTGGAATAACTTTACTTCACAACTACCCTGGAAGATTATTTTATACAGAATGGTCAATATACATCTACCCTCATATGAGACAAAAATTCAGGTTAAATGGACCAAACAGAACCACCCAAGACCAGTTCCAATGCAACCACTATTTTTAACGAAAATTACCCCAATTTGGACACTTATTCTTGCCTAACATCCCCCCAGAACCTCCCTGGAAGACTAATTTTACACAATATTGTGAATTATACATCTACCCACAAATAAGACACCATTCCTGGGTAAATGGACCAACCAGAACCAATCAGGACCAGTTCCAATACAAGCACTCGTTGTCATAAAAGTGCCCAAATTAGGCACACTGTTTGTGGAATAACTTTACTTCACAACTACCCTGGAAGATTATTTTATACAGAATGGTCAATATACATCTACCCTCATATGAGACAAAAATTCAGGTTAAATGGACCAAACAGAACCACCCAAGACCAGTACCAATGCAACCACTATTTTTAACGAAAATTACCCCAATTTGGACACTTATTCTTGCCTAACATCCACCCAGAAACTCCCTGGAAGATTATTTTATAGAAAATGGTCAATATACATCTCCCCTCATATGAGACAAAAATTCAGGGTAAATGGACCAACCAGAACCGCTCAGGACCAGTTCCAAGACAAGCACTCGTTGTCATAAAAGTGCCCATATTAGGTACATTGATTGTGGCATAACTTTACTTCCCAACTACCCTGGAAGATTATTTTATACAGAATGGTCAATATACATCTACCCTCATAGGAGACAAAAATTCAGGGTAAATGGACCAACCAGAACCACCCAAGACCAGTTCCAAGACAACCACTATTTTTGACGCAATTTACCCCAATTTGGGCACTTATTCTTGCCTAACATCCCCCCAGAACCTCCCTGGAAGACTAATTTTACACAATATTGTGAATTATACATCTACCCACAAATAAGACACCATTCCTGGGTAAATGGACCAACCAGAACCACTCAGGACCAGTTCCAACACAAGCACTCGTTGTCATAAAAGTGCCCAAATTAGGCACACTGTTTGTGGAATAACTTTACTTCACAACTACCCTGGAAGATTATTTTATACAGAATGGTCAATATACATCTACCCTCATAGGAGACAAAAATTCAGGGTAAATGGACCAACCAGAACCACCCAAGACCAGTTCCAAGACAACCACTATTTTTGACGCAATTTACCCCAATTTGGGCACTTATTCTTGCCTAACATCCCCCCAGAACCTCCCTGGAAGACTAATTTTACACAAAATTGTGAAGTATACATCTACCCACAAATAAGACACCATTCCTGGGTAAATGGACCAACCAGAACCACTCAGGACCAGTTCCAACACAAGCACTCGTTGTCATAAAAGTGCCCAAATTAGGCACACTGTTTGTGGAATAACTTTACTTCACTACCCTGGAAGATTATTTTATACAGAATGGTCAATATACATCTACCCTCATATGAGACAAAAATTCAGGTTAAATGGACCAAACAGAACCACCCAAGACCAGTTCCAATGCAACCACTATTTTTAACGAAAATTACCCCAATTTGGACACTTATTCTTGCCTAACATCCCCCCAGAACCTCCCTGGAAGACTAATTTTACACAATATTGTGAATTATACATCTACCCACAAATAAGACACCATTCCTGGGTAAATGGACCAACCAGAACCAATCAGGACCAGTTCCAATACAAGCACTCGTTGTCATAAAAGTGCCCAAATTAGGCACACTGTTTGTGGAATAACTTTACTTCACAACTACCCTGGAAGATTATTTTATACAGAATGGTCAATATACATCTACCCTCATATGAGACAAAAATTCAGGTTAAATGGACCAAACAGAACCACCCAAGACCAGTTCCAATGCAACCACTATTTTTAACGAAAATTACCCCAATTTGGACACTTATTCTTGCCTAACATCCCCCCAGAACCTCCCTGGAAGACTAATTTTACACAATATTGTGAATTATACATCTACCCACAAATAAGACACCATTCCTGGGTAAATGGACCAACCAGAACCAATCAGGACCAGTTCCAATACAAGCACTCGTTGTCATAAAAGTGCCCAAATTAGGCACACTGTTTGTGGAATAACTTTACTTCACAACTACCCTGGAAGATTATTTTATACAGAATGGTCAATATACATCTACCCTCATATGAGACAAAAATTCAGGTTAAATGGACCAAACAGAACCACCCAAGACCAGTACCAATGCAACCACTATTTTTAACGAAAATTACCCCAATTTGGACACTTATTCTTGCCTAACATCCACCCAGAAACTCCCTGGAAGATTATTTTATAGAAAATGGTCAATATACATCTCCCCTCATATGAGACAAAAATTCTGGGTAAATGGACCAACCAGAACCACCCAAGACCAGTTCCAAGACAACCACTATTTTTGACGCAATTTACCCCAATTTGGGCACTTATTCTTGCCTAACATCCCCCCAGAACCTCCCTGGAAGACTAATTTTACACAAAATTGTGAAGTATACATCTACCCACAAATAAGACACCATTCCTGGGTAAATGGACCAACCAGAACCACTCAGGACCAGTTCCAACACAAGCACTCGTTGTCATAAAAGTGCCCAAATTAGGCACACTGTTTGTGGAATAACTTTACTTCACAACTACCCTGGAAGATTATTTTATACAGAATGGTCAATATACATCTACCCTCATAGGAGACAAAAATTCAGGGTAAATGGACCAACCAGAACCACCCAAGACCAGTTCCAAGACAACCACTATTTTTGACGCAATTTACCCCAATTTGGGCACTTATTCTTGCCTAACATCCCCCCAGAACCTCCCTGGAAGACTAATTTTACACAAAATTGTGAAGTATACATCTACCCACAAATAAGACACCATTCCTGGGTAAATGGACCAACCAGAACCACTCAGGACCAGTTCCAACACAAGCACTCGTTGTCATAAAAGTGCCCAAATTAGGCACACTGTTTGTGGAATAACTTTACTTCACTACCCTGGAAGATTATTTTATACAGAATGGTCAATATACATCTACCCTCATATGAGACAAAAATTCAGGTTAAATGGACCAAACAGAACCACCCAAGACCAGTTCCAATGCAACCACTATTTTTAACGAAAATTACCCCAATTTGGACACTTATTCTTGCCTAACATCCCCCCAGAACCTCCCTGGAAGACTAATTTTACACAATATTGTGAATTATACATCTACCCACAAATAAGACACCATTCCTGGGTAAATGGACCAACCAGAACCAATCAGGACCAGTTCCAATACAAGCACTCGTTGTCATAAAAGTGCCCAAATTAGGCACACTGTTTGTGGAATAACTTTACTTCACAACTACCCTGGAAGATTATTTTATACAGAATGGTCAATATACATCTACCCTCATATGAGACAAAAATTCAGGTTAAATGGACCAAACAGAACCACCCAAGACCAGTTCCAATGCAACCACTATTTTTAACGAAAATTACCCCAATTTGGACACTTATTCTTGCCTAACATCCCCCCAGAACCTCCCTGGAAGACTAATTTTACACAATATTGTGAATTATACATCTACCCACAAATAAGACACCATTCCTGGGTAAATGGACCAACCAGAACCAATCAGGACCAGTTCCAATACAAGCACTCGTTGTCATAAAAGTGCCCAAATTAGGCACACTGTTTGTGGAATAACTTTACTTCACAACTACCCTGGAAGATTATTTTATACAGAATGGTCAATATACATCTACCCTCATATGAGACAAAAATTCAGGTTAAATGGACCAAACAGAACCACCCAAGACCAGTACCAATGCAACCACTATTTTTAACGAAAATTACCCCAATTTGGACACTTATTCTTGCCTAACATCCACCCAGAAACTCCCTGGAAGATTATTTTATAGAAAATGGTCAATATACATCTCCCCTCATATGAGACAAAAATTCAGGGTAAATGGACCAACCAGAACCACCCAAGACCAGTTCCAAGACAACCACTATTTTTGACGCAATTTACCCCAATTTGGGCACTTATTCTTGCCTAACATCCCCCCAGAACCTCCCTGGAAGACTAATTTTACACAAAATTGTGAAGTATACATCTACCCACAAATAAGACACCATTCCTGGGTAAATGGACCAACCAGAACCACTCAGGACCAGTTCCAACACAAGCACTCGTTGTCATAAAAGTGCCCAAATTAGGCACACTGTTTGTGGAATAACTTTACTTCACAACTACCCTGGAAGATTATTTTATACAGAATGGTCAATATACATCTACCCTCATAGGAGACAAAAATTCAGGGTAAATGGACCAACCAGAACCACCCAAGACCAGTTCCAAGACAACCACTATTTTTGACGCAATTTACCCCAATTTGGGCACTTATTCTTGCCTAACATCCCCCCAGAACCTCCCTGGAAGACTAATTTTACACAAAATTGTGAAGTATACATCTACCCACAAATAAGACACCATTCCTGGGTAAATGGACCAACCAGAACCACTCAGGACCAGTTCCAACACAAGCACTCGTTGTCATAAAAGTGCCCAAATTAGGCACACTGTTTGTGGAATAACTTTACTTCACTACCCTGGAAGATTATTTTATACAGAATGGTCAATATACATCTACCCTCATATGAGACAAAAATTCAGGTTAAATGGACCAAACAGAACCACCCAAGACCAGTTCCAATGCAACCACTATTTTTAACGAAAATTACCCCAATTTGGACACTTATTCTTGCCTAACATCCCCCCAGAACCTCCCTGGAAGACTAATTTTACACAATATTGTGAATTATACATCTACCCACAAATAAGACACCATTCCTGGGTAAATGGACCAACCAGAACCAATCAGGACCAGTTCCAATACAAGCACTCGTTGTCATAAAAGTGCCCAAATTAGGCACACTGTTTGTGGAATAACTTTACTTCACAACTACCCTGGAAGATTATTTTATACAGAATGGTCAATATACATCTACCCTCATATGAGACAAAAATTCAGGTTAAATGGACCAAACAGAACCACCCAAGACCAGTTCCAATGCAACCACTATTTTTAACGAAAATTACCCCAATTTGGACACTTATTCTTGCCTAACATCCCCCCAGAACCTCCCTGGAAGACTAATTTTACACAATATTGTGAATTATACATCTACCCACAAATAAGACACCATTCCTGGGTAAATGGACCAACCAGAACCAATCAGGACCAGTTCCAATACAAGCACTCGTTGTCATAAAAGTGCCCAAATTAGGCACACTGTTTGTGGAATAACTTTACTTCACAACTACCCTGGAAGATTATTTTATACAGAATGGTCAATATACATCTACCCTCATATGAGACAAAAATTCAGGTTAAATGGACCAAACAGAACCACCCAAGACCAGTTCCAATGCAACCACTATTTTTAACGAAAATTACCCCAATTTGGACACTTATTCTTGCCTAACATCCACCCAGAAACTCCCTGGAAGATTATTTTATAGAAAATGGTCAATATACATCTCCCCTCATATGAGACAAAAATTCAGGGTAAATGGACCAACCAGAACCGCTCAGGACCAGTTCCAAGACAAGCACTCGTTGTCATAAAAGTGCCCATATTAGGTACATTGATTGTGGCATAACTTTACTTCCCAACTACCCTGGAAGATTATTTTATACAGAATGGTCAATATACATCTACCCTCATAGGAGACAAAAATTCAGGGTAAATGGACCAACCAGAACCACCCAAGACCAGTTCCAAGACAACCACTATTTTTGACGCAATTTACCCCAATTTGGGCACTTATTCTTGCCTAACATCCCCCCAGAACCTCCCTGGAAGACTAATTTTACACAATATTGTGAATTATACATCTACCCACAAATAAGACACCATTCCTGGGTAAATGGACCAACCAGAACCACTCAGGACCAGTTCCAACACAAGCACTCGTTGTCATAAAAGTGCCCAAATTAGGCACACTGTTTGTGGAATAACTTTACTTCACAACTACCCTGGAAGATTATTTTATACAGAATGGTCAATATACATCTACCCTCATAGGAGACAAAAATTCAGGGTAAATGGACCAACCAGAACCACCCAAGACCAGTTCCAAGACAACCACTATTTTTGACGCAATTTACCCCAATTTGGGCACTTATTCTTGCCTAACATCCCCCCAGAACCTCCCTGGAAGACTAATTTTACACAAAATTGTGAAGTATACATCTACCCACAAATAAGACACCATTCCTGGGTAAATGGACCAACCAGAACCACTCAGGACCAGTTCCAACACAAGCACTCGTTGTCATAAAAGTGCCCAAATTAGGCACACTGTTTGTGGAATAACTTTACTTCACTACCCTGGAAGATTATTTTATACAGAATGGTCAATATACATCTACCCTCATATGAGACAAAAATTCAGGTTAAATGGACCAAACAGAACCACCCAAGACCAGTTCCAATGCAACCACTATTTTTAACGAAAATTACCCCAATTTGGACACTTATTCTTGCCTAACATCCCCCCAGAACCTCCCTGGAAGACTAATTTTACACAATATTGTGAATTATACATCTACCCACAAATAAGACACCATTCCTGGGTAAATGGACCAACCAGAACCAATCAGGACCAGTTCCAATACAAGCACTCGTTGTCATAAAAGTGCCCAAATTAGGCACACTGTTTGTGGAATAACTTTACTTCACAACTACCCTGGAAGATTATTTTATACAGAATGGTCAATATACATCTACCCTCATATGAGACAAAAATTCAGGTTAAATGGACCAAACAGAACCACCCAAGACCAGTTCCAATGCAACCACTATTTTTAACGAAAATTACCCCAATTTGGACACTTATTCTTGCCTAACATCCCCCCAGAACCTCCCTGGAAGACTAATTTTACACAATATTGTGAATTATACATCTACCCACAAATAAGACACCATTCCTGGGTAAATGGACCAACCAGAACCAATCAGGACCAGTTCCAATACAAGCACTCGTTGTCATAAAAGTGCCCAAATTAGGCACACTGTTTGTGGAATAACTTTACTTCACAACTACCCTGGAAGATTATTTTATACAGAATGGTCAATATACATCTACCCTCATATGAGACAAAAATTCAGGTTAAATGGACCAAACAGAACCACCCAAGACCAGTACCAATGCAACCACTATTTTTAACGAAAATTACCCCAATTTGGACACTTATTCTTGCCTAACATCCACCCAGAAACTCCCTGGAAGATTATTTTATAGAAAATGGTCAATATACATCTCCCCTCATATGAGACAAAAATTCAGGGTAAATGGACCAACCAGAACCACCCAAGACCAGTTCCAAGACAACCACTATTTTTGACGCAATTTACCCCAATTTGGGCACTTATTCTTGCCTAACATCCCCCCAGAACCTCCCTGGAAGACTAATTTTACACAAAATTGTGAAGTATACATCTACCCACAAATAAGACACCATTCCTGGGTAAATGGACCAACCAGAACCACTCAGGACCAGTTCCAACACAAGCACTCGTTGTCATAAAAGTGCCCAAATTAGGCACACTGTTTGTGGAATAACTTTACTTCACAACTACCCTGGAAGATTATTTTATACAGAATGGTCAATATACATCTACCCTCATAGGAGACAAAAATTCAGGGTAAATGGACCAACCAGAACCACCCAAGACCAGTTCCAAGACAACCACTATTTTTGACGCAATTTACCCCAATTTGGGCACTTATTCTTGCCTAACATCCCCCCAGAACCTCCCTGGAAGACTAATTTTACACAAAATTGTGAAGTATACATCTACCCACAAATAAGACACCATTCCTGGGTAAATGGACCAACCAGAACCACTCAGGACCAGTTCCAACACAAGCACTCGTTGTCATAAAAGTGCCCAAATTAGGCACACTGTTTGTGGAATAACTTTACTTCACTACCCTGGAAGATTATTTTATACAGAATGGTCAATATACATCTACCCTCATATGAGACAAAAATTCAGGTTAAATGGACCAAACAGAACCACCCAAGACCAGTTCCAATGCAACCACTATTTTTAACGAAAATTACCCCAATTTGGACACTTATTCTTGCCTAACATCCCCCCAGAACCTCCCTGGAAGACTAATTTTACACAATATTGTGAATTATACATCTACCCACAAATAAGACACCATTCCTGGGTAAATGGACCAACCAGAACCAATCAGGACCAGTTCCAATACAAGCACTCGTTGTCATAAAAGTGCCCAAATTAGGCACACTGTTTGTGGAATAACTTTACTTCACAACTACCCTGGAAGATTATTTTATACAGAATGGTCAATATACATCTACCCTCATATGAGACAAAAATTCAGGTTAAATGGACCAAACAGAACCACCCAAGACCAGTTCCAATGCAACCACTATTTTTAACGAAAATTACCCCAATTTGGACACTTATTCTTGCCTAACATCCCCCCAGAACCTCCCTGGAAGACTAATTTTACACAATATTGTGAATTATACATCTACCCACAAATAAGACACCATTCCTGGGTAAATGGACCAACCAGAACCAATCAGGACCAGTTCCAATACAAGCACTCGTTGTCATAAAAGTGCCCAAATTAGGCACACTGTTTGTGGAATAACTTTACTTCACAACTACCCTGGAAGATTATTTTATACAGAATGGTCAATATACATCTACCCTCATATGAGACAAAAATTCAGGTTAAATGGACCAAACAGAACCACCCAAGACCAGTACCAATGCAACCACTATTTTTAACGAAAATTACCCCAATTTGGACACTTATTCTTGCCTAACATCCACCCAGAAACTCCCTGGAAGATTATTTTATAGAAAATGGTCAATATACATCTCCCCTCATATGAGACAAAAATTCAGGGTAAATGGACCAACCAGAACCACCCAAGACCAGTTCCAAGACAACCACTATTTTTGACGCAATTTACCCCAATTTGGGCACTTATTCTTGCCTAACATCCCCCCAGAACCTCCCTGGAAGACTAATTTTACACAAAATTGTGAAGTATACATCTACCCACAAATAAGACACCATTCCTGGGTAAATGGACCAACCAGAACCACTCAGGACCAGTTCCAACACAAGCACTCGTTGTCATAAAAGTGCCCAAATTAGGCACACTGTTTGTGGAATAACTTTACTTCACAACTACCCTGGAAGATTATTTTATACAGAATGGTCAATATACATCTACCCTCATAGGAGACAAAAATTCAGGGTAAATGGACCAACCAGAACCACCCAAGACCAGTTCCAAGACAACCACTATTTTTGACGCAATTTACCCCAATTTGGGCACTTATTCTTGCCTAACATCCCCCCAGAACCTCCCTGGAAGACTAATTTTACACAAAATTGTGAAGTATACATCTACCCACAAATAAGACACCATTCCTGGGTAAATGGACCAACCAGAACCACTCAGGACCAGTTCCAACACAAGCACTCGTTGTCATAAAAGTGCCCAAATTAGGCACACTGTTTGTGGAATAACTTTACTTCACTACCCTGGAAGATTATTTTATACAGAATGGTCAATATACATCTACCCTCATATGAGACAAAAATTCAGGTTAAATGGACCAAACAGAACCACCCAAGACCAGTTCCAATGCAACCACTATTTTTAACGAAAATTACCCCAATTTGGACACTTATTCTTGCCTAACATCCCCCCAGAACCTCCCTGGAAGACTAATTTTACACAATATTGTGAATTATACATCTACCCACAAATAAGACACCATTCCTGGGTAAATGGACCAACCAGAACCAATCAGGACCAGTTCCAATACAAGCACTCGTTGTCATAAAAGTGCCCAAATTAGGCACACTGTTTGTGAAATAACTTTACTTCACAACTACCCTGGAAGATTATTTTATACAGAATGGTCAATATACATCTACCCTCATATGAGACAAAAATTCAGGTTAAATGGACCAAACAGAACCACCCAAGACCAGTTCCAATGCAACCACTATTTTTAACGAAAATTACCCCAATTTGGACACTTATTCTTGCCTAACATCCCCCCAGAACCTCCCTGGAAGACTAATTTTACACAATATTGTGAATTATACATCTACCCACAAATAAGACACCATTCCTGGGTAAATGGACCAACCAGAACCAATCAGGACCAGTTCCAATACAAGCACTCGTTGTCATAAAAGTGCCCAAATTAGGCACACTGTTTGTGGAATAACTTTACTTCACAACTACCCTGGAAGATTATTTTATACAGAATGGTCAATATACATCTACCCTCATATGAGACAAAAATTCAGGTTAAATGGACCAAACAGAACCACCCAAGACCAGTTCCAATGCAACCACTATTTTTAACGAAAATTACCCCAATTTGGACACTTATTCTTGCCTAACATCCACCCAGAAACTCCCTGGAAGATTATTTTATAGAAAATGGTCAATATACATCTCCCCTCATATGAGACAAAAATTCAGGGTAAATGGACCAACCAGAACCGCTCAGGACCAGTTCCAAGACAAGCACTCGTTGTCATAAAAGTGCCCATATTAGGTACATTGATTGTGGCATAACTTTACTTCCCAACTACCCTGGAAGATTATTTTATACAGAATGGTCAATATACATCTACCCTCATAGGAGACAAAAATTCAGGGTAAATGGACCAACCAGAACCACCCAAGACCAGTTCCAAGACAACCACTATTTTTGACGCAATTTACCCCAATTTGGGCACTTATTCTTGCCTAACATCCCCCCAGAACCTCCCTGGAAGACTAATTTTACACAATATTGTGAATTATACATCTACCCACAAATAAGACACCATTCCTGGGTAAATGGACCAACCAGAACCACTCAGGACCAGTTCCAACACAAGCACTCGTTGTCATAAAAGTGCCCAAATTAGGCACACTGTTTGTGGAATAACTTTACTTCACAACTACCCTGGAAGATTATTTTATACAGAATGGTCAATATACATCTACCCTCATAGGAGACAAAAATTCAGGGTAAATGGACCAACCAGAACCACCCAAGACCAGTTCCAAGACAACCACTATTTTTGACGCAATTTACCCCAATTTGGGCACTTATTCTTGCCTAACATCCCCCCAGAACCTCCCTGGAAGACTAATTTTACACAAAATTGTGAAGTATACATCTACCCACAAATAAGACACCATTCCTGGGTAAATGGACCAACCAGAACCACTCAGGACCAGTTCCAACACAAGCACTCGTTGTCATAAAAGTGCCCAAATTAGGCACACTGTTTGTGGAATAACTTTACTTCACTACCCTGGAAGATTATTTTATACAGAATGGTCAATATACATCTACCCTCATATGAGACAAAAATTCAGGTTAAATGGACCAAACAGAACCACCCAAGACCAATTCCAATGCAACCACTATTTTTAACGAAAATTACCCCAATTTGGACACTTATTCTTGCCTAACATCCCCCCAGAACCTCCCTGGAAGACTAATTTTACACAATATTGTGAATTATACATCTACCCACAAATAAGACACCATTCCTGGGTAAATGGACCAACCAGAACCAATCAGGACCAGTTCCAATACAAGCACTCGTTGTCATAAAAGTGCCCAAATTAGGCACACTGTTTGTGGAATAACTTTACTTCACAACTACCCTGGAAGATTATTTTATACAGAATGGTCAATATACATCTACCCTCATATGAGACAAAAATTCAGGTTAAATGGACCAAACAGAACCACCCAAGACCAGTTCCAATGCAACCACTATTTTTAACGAAAATTACCCCAATTTGGACACTTATTCTTGCCTAACATCCCCCCAGAACCTCCCTGGAAGACTAATTTTACACAATATTGTGAATTATACATCTACCCACAAATAAGACACCATTCCTGGGTAAATGGACCAACCAGAACCAATCAGGACCAGTTCCAATACAAGCACTCGTTGTCATAAAAGTGCCCAAATTAGGCACACTGTTTGTGGAATAACTTTACTTCACAACTACCCTGGAAGATTATTTTATACAGAATGGTCAATATACATCTACCCTCATATGAGACAAAAATTCAGGTTAAATGGACCAAACAGAACCACCCAAGACCAGTACCAATGCAACCACTATTTTTAACGAAAATTACCCCAATTTGGACACTTATTCTTGCCTAACATCCACCCAGAAACTCCCTGGAAGATTATTTTATAGAAAATGGTCAATATACATCTCCCCTCATATGAGACAAAAATTCAGGGTAAATGGACCAACCAGAACCACCCAAGACCAGTTCCAAGACAACCACTATTTTTGACGCAATTTACCCCAATTTGGGCACTTATTCTTGCCTAACATCCCCCCAGAACCTCCCTGGAAGACTAATTTTACACAAAATTGTGAAGTATACATCTACCCACAAATAAGACACCATTCCTGGGTAAATGGACCAACCAGAACCACTCAGGACCAGTTCCAACACAAGCACTCGTTGTCATAAAAGTGCCCAAATTAGGCACACTGTTTGTGGAATAACTTTACTTCACAACTACCCTGGAAGATTATTTTATACAGAATGGTCAATATACATCTACCCTCATAGGAGACAAAAATTCAGGGTAAATGGACCAACCAGAACCACCCAAGACCAGTTCCAAGACAACCACTATTTTTGACGCAATTTACCCCAATTTGGGCACTTATTCTTGCCTAACATCCCCCCAGAACCTCCCTGGAAGACTAATTTTACACAAAATTGTGAAGTATACATCTACCCACAAATAAGACACCATTCCTGGGTAAATGGACCAACCAGAACCACTCAGGACCAGTTCCAACACAAGCACTCGTTGTCATAAAAGTGCCCAAATTAGGCACACTGTTTGTGGAATAACTTTACTTCACTACCCTGGAAGATTATTTTATACAGAATGGTCAATATACATCTACCCTCATATGAGACAAAAATTCAGGTTAAATGGACCAAACAGAACCACCCAAGACCAGTTCCAATGCAACCACTATTTTTAACGAAAATTACCCCAATTTGGACACTTATTCTTGCCTAACATCCCCCCAGAACCTCCCTGGAAGACTAATTTTACACAATATTGTGAATTATACATCTACCCACAAATAAGACACCATTCCTGGGTAAATGGACCAACCAGAACCAATCAGGACCAGTTCCAATACAAGCACTCGTTGTCATAAAAGTGCCCAAATTAGGCACACTGTTTGTGGAATAACTTTACTTCACAACTACCCTGGAAGATTATTTTATACAGAATGGTCAATATACATCTACCCTCATATGAGACAAAAATTCAGGTTAAATGGACCAAACAGAACCACCCAAGACCAGTTCCAATGCAACCACTATTTTTAACGAAAATTACCCCAATTTGGACACTTATTCTTGCCTAACATCCCCCCAGAACCTCCCTGGAAGACTAATTTTACACAATATTGTGAATTATACATCTACCCACAAATAAGACACCATTCCTGGGTAAATGGACCAACCAGAACCAATCAGGACCAGTTCCAATACAAGCACTCGTTGTCATAAAAGTGCCCAAATTAGGCACACTGTTTGTGGAATAACTTTACTTCACAACTACCCTGGAAGATTATTTTATACAGAATGGTCAATATACATCTACCCTCATATGAGACAAAAATTCAGGTTAAATGGACCAAACAGAACCACCCAAGACCAGTACCAATGCAACCACTATTTTTAACGAAAATTACCCCAATTTGGACACTTATTCTTGCCTAACATCCACCCAGAAACTCCCTGGAAGATTATTTTATAGAAAATGGTCAATATACATCTCCCCTCATATGAGACAAAAATTCAGGGTAAATGGACCAACCAGAACCACCCAAGACCAGTTCCAAGACAACCACTATTTTTGACGCAATTTACCCCAATTTGGGCACTTATTCTTGCCTAACATCCCCCCAGAACCTCCCTGGAAGACTAATTTTACACAAAATTGTGAAGTATACATCTACCCACAAATAAGACACCATTCCTGGGTAAATGGACCAACCAGAACCACTCAGGACCAGTTCCAACACAAGCACTCGTTGTCATAAAAGTGCCCAAATTAGGCACACTGTTTGTGGAATAACTTTACTTCACAACTACCCTGGAAGATTATTTTATACAGAATGGTCAATATACATCTACCCTCATAGGAGACAAAAATTCAGGGTAAATGGACCAACCAGAACCACCCAAGACCAGTTCCAAGACAACCACTATTTTTGACGCAATTTACCCCAATTTGGGCACTTATTCTTGCCTAACATCCCCCCAGAACCTCCCTGGAAGACTAATTTTACACAAAATTGTGAAGTATACATCTACCCACAAATAAGACACCATTCCTGGGTAAATGGACCAACCAGAACCACTCAGGACCAGTTCCAACACAAGCACTCGTTGTCATAAAAGTGCCCAAATTAGGCACACTGTTTGTGGAATAACTTTACTTCACTACCCTGGAAGATTATTTTATACAGAATGGTCAATATACATCTACCCTCATATGAGACAAAAATTCAGGTTAAATGGACCAAACAGAACCACCCAAGACCAGTTCCAATGCAACCACTATTTTTAACGAAAATTACCCCAATTTGGACACTTATTCTTGCCTAACATCCCCCCAGAACCTCCCTGGAAGACTAATTTTACACAATATTGTGAATTATACATCTACCCACAAATAAGACACCATTCCTGGGTAAATGGACCAACCAGAACCAATCAGGACCAGTTCCAATACAAGCACTCGTTGTCATAAAAGTGCCCAAATTAGGCACACTGTTTGTGGAATAACTTTACTTCACAACTACCCTGGAAGATTATTTTATACAGAATGGTCAATATACATCTACCCTCATATGAGACAAAAATTCAGGTTAAATGGACCAAACAGAACCACCCAAGACCAGTTCCAATGCAACCACTATTTTTAACGAAAATTACCCCAATTTGGACACTTATTCTTGCCTAACATCCCCCCAGAACCTCCCTGGAAGACTAATTTTACACAATATTGTGAATTATACATCTACCCACAAATAAGACACCATTCCTGGGTAAATGGACCAACCAGAACCAATCAGGACCAGTTCCAATACAAGCACTCGTTGTCATAAAAGTGCCCAAATTAGGCACACTGTTTGTGGAATAACTTTACTTCACAACTACCCTGGAAGATTATTTTATACAGAATGGTCAATATACATCTACCCTCATATGAGACAAAAATTCAGGTTAAATGGACCAAACAGAACCACCCAAGACCAGTACCAATGCAACCACTATTTTTAACGAAAATTACCCCAATTTGGACACTTATTCTTGCCTAACATCCACCCAGAAACTCCCTGGAAGATTATTTTATAGAAAATGGTCAATATACATCTCCCCTCATATGAGACAAAAATTCAGGGTAAATGGACCAACCAGAACCACCCAAGACCAGTTCCAAGACAACCACTATTTTTGACGCAATTTACCCCAATTTGGGCACTTATTCTTGCCTAACATCCCCCCAGAACCTCCCTGGAAGACTAATTTTACACAAAATTGTGAAGTATACATCTACCCACAAATAAGACACCATTCCTGGGTAAATGGACCAACCAGAACCACTCAGGACCAGTTCCAACACAAGCACTCGTTGTCATAAAAGTGCCCAAATTAGGCACACTGTTTGTGGAATAACTTTACTTCACAACTACCCTGGAAGATTATTTTATACAGAATGGTCAATATACATCTACCCTCATAGGAGACAAAAATTCAGGGTAAATGGACCAACCAGAACCACCCAAGACCAGTTCCAAGACAACCACTATTTTTGACGCAATTTACCCCAATTTGGGCACTTATTCTTGCCTAACATCCCCCCAGAACCTCCCTGGAAGACTAATTTTACACAAAATTGTGAAGTATACATCTACCCACAAATAAGACACCATTCCTGGGTAAATGGACCAACCAGAACCACTCAGGACCAGTTCCAACACAAGCACTCGTTGTCATAAAAGTGCCCAAATTAGGCACACTGTTTGTGGAATAACTTTACTTCACTACCCTGGAAGATTATTTTATACAGAATGGTCAATATACATCTACCCTCATATGAGACAAAAATTCAGGTTAAATGGACCAAACAGAACCACCCAAGACCAGTTCCAATGCAACCACTATTTTTAACGAAAATTACCCCAATTTGGACACTTATTCTTGCCTAACATCCCCCCAGAACCTCCCTGGAAGACTAATTTTACACAATATTGTGAATTATACATCTACCCACAAATAAGACACCATTCCTGGGTAAATGGACCAACCAGAACCAATCAGGACCAGTTCCAATACAAGCACTCGTTGTCATAAAAGTGCCCAAATTAGGCACACTGTTTGTGGAATAACTTTACTTCACAACTACCCTGGAAGATTATTTTATACAGAATGGTCAATATACATCTACCCTCATATGAGACAAAAATTCAGGTTAAATGGACCAAACAGAACCACCCAAGACCAGTTCCAATGCAACCACTATTTTTAACGAAAATTACCCCAATTTGGACACTTATTCTTGCCTAACATCCCCCCAGAACCTCCCTGGAAGACTAATTTTACACAATATTGTGAATTATACATCTACCCACAAATAAGACACCATTCCTGGGTAAATGGACCAACCAGAACCAATCAGGACCAGTTCCAATACAAGCACTCGTTGTCATAAAAGTGCCCAAATTAGGCACACTGTTTGTGGAATAACTTTACTTCACAACTACCCTGGAAGATTATTTTATACAGAATGGTCAATATACATCTACCCTCATATGAGACAAAAATTCAGGTTAAATGGACCAAACAGAACCACCCAAGACCAGTTCCAATGCAACCACTATTTTTAACGAAAATTACCCCAATTTGGACACTTATTCTTGCCTAACATCCACCCAGAAACTCCCTGGAAGATTATTTTATAGAAAATGGTCAATATACATCTCCCCTCATATGAGACAAAAATTCAGGGTAAATGGACCAACCAGAACCGCTCAGGACCAGTTCCAAGACAAGCACTCGTTGTCATAAAAGTGCCCATATTAGGTACATTGATTGTGGCATAACTTTACTTCCCAACTACCCTGGAAGATTATTTTATACAGAATGGTCAATATACATCTACCCTCATAGGAGACAAAAATTCAGGGTAAATGGACCAACCAGAACCACCCAAGACCAGTTCCAAGACAACCACTATTTTTGACGCAATTTACCCCAATTTGGGCACTTATTCTTGCCTAACATCCCCCCAGAACCTCCCTGGAAGACTAATTTTACACAATATTGTGAATTATACATCTACCCACAAATAAGACACCATTCCTGGGTAAATGGACCAACCAGAACCACTCAGGACCAGTTCCAACACAAGCACTCGTTGTCATAAAAGTGCCCAAATTAGGCACACTGTTTGTGGAATAACTTTACTTCACAACTACCCTGGAAGATTATTTTATACAGAATGGTCAATATACATCTACCCTCATAGGAGACAAAAATTCAGGGTAAATGGACCAACCAGAACCACCCAAGACCAGTTCCAAGACAACCACTATTTTTGACGCAATTTACCCCAATTTGGGCACTTATTCTTGCCTAACATCCCCCCAGAACCTCCCTGGAAGACTAATTTTACACAAAATTGTGAAGTATACATCTACCCACAAATAAGACACCATTCCTGGGTAAATGGACCAACCAGAACCACTCAGGACCAGTTCCAACACAAGCACTCGTTGTCATAAAAGTGCCCAAATTAGGCACACTGTTTGTGGAATAACTTTACTTCACTACCCTGGAAGATTATTTTATACAGAATGGTCAATATACATCTACCCTCATATGAGACAAAAATTCAGGTTAAATGGACCAAACAGAACCACCCAAGACCAGTTCCAATGCAACCACTATTTTTAACGAAAATTACCCCAATTTGGACACTTATTCTTGCCTAACATCCCCCCAGAACCTCCCTGGAAGACTAATTTTACACAATATTGTGAATTATACATCTACCCACAAATAAGACACCATTCCTGGGTAAATGGACCAACCAGAACCAATCAGGACCAGTTCCAATACAAGCACTCGTTGTCATAAAAGTGCCCAAATTAGGCACACTGTTTGTGGAATAACTTTACTTCACAACTACCCTGGAAGATTATTTTATACAGAATGGTCAATATACATCTACCCTCATATGAGACAAAAATTCAGGTTAAATGGACCAAACAGAACCACCCAAGACCAGTTCCAATGCAACCACTATTTTTAACGAAAATTACCCCAATTTGGACACTTATTCTTGCCTAACATCCCCCCAGAACCTCCCTGGAAGACTAATTTTACACAATATTGTGAATTATACATCTACCCACAAATAAGACACCATTCCTGGGTAAATGGACCAACCAGAACCAATCAGGACCAGTTCCAATACAAGCACTCGTTGTCATAAAAGTGCCCAAATTAGGCACACTGTTTGTGGAATAACTTTACTTCACAACTACCCTGGAAGATTATTTTATACAGAATGGTCAATATACATCTACCCTCATATGAGACAAAAATTCAGGTTAAATGGACCAAACAGAACCACCCAAGACCAGTTCCAATGCAACCACTATTTTTAACGAAAATTACCCCAATTTGGACACTTATTCTTGCCTAACATCCACCCAGAAACTCCCTGGAAGATTATTTTATAGAAAATGGTCAATATACATCTCCCCTCATATGAGACAAAAATTCAGGGTAAATGGACCAACCAGAACCACCCAAGACCAGTTCCAAGACAACCACTATTTTTGACGCAATTTACCCCAATTTGGGCACTTATTCTTGCCTAACATCCCCCCAGAACCTCCCTGGAAGACTAATTTTACACAAAATTGTGAAGTATACATCTACCCACAAATAAGACACCATTCCTGGGTAAATGGACCAACCAGAACCACTCAGGACCAGTTCCAACACAAGCACTCGTTGTCATAAAAGTGCCCAAATTAGGCACACTGTTTGTGGAATAACTTTACTTCACTACCCTGGAAGATTATTTTATACAGAATGGTCAATATACATCTACCCTCATATGAGACAAAAATTCAGGTTAAATGGACCAAACAGAACCACCCAAGACCAGTTCCAATGCAACCACTATTTTTAACGAAAATTACCCCAATTTGGACACTTATTCTTGCCTAACATCCCCCCAGAACCTCCCTGGAAGACTAATTTTACACAATATTGTGAATTATACATCTACCCACAAATAAGACACCATTCCTGGGTAAATGGACCAACCAGAACCAATCAGGACCAGTTCCAATACAAGCACTCGTTGTCATAAAAGTGCCCAAATTAGGCACACTGTTTGTGGAATAACTTTACTTCACAACTACCCTGGAAGATTATTTTATACAGAATGGTCAATATACATCTACCCTCATATGAGACAAAAATTCAGGTTAAATGGACCAAACAGAACCACCCAAGACCAGTTCCAATGCAACCACTATTTTTAACGAAAATTACCCCAATTTGGACACTTATTCTTGCCTAACATCCACCCAGAAACTCCCTGGAAGATTATTTTATAGAAAATGGTCAATATACATCTCCCCTCATATGAGACAAAAATTCAGGGTAAATGGACCAACCAGAACCACCCAAGACCAGTTCCAAGACAACCACTATTTTTGACGCAATTTACCCCAATTTGGGCACTTATTCTTGCCTAACATCCCCCCAGAACCTCCCTGGAAGACTAATTTTACACAAAATTGTGAAGTATACATCTACCCACAAATAAGACACCATTCCTGGGTAAATGGACCAACCAGAACCACTCAGGACCAGTTCCAACACAAGCACTCGTTGTCATAAAAGTGCCCAAATTAGGCACACTGTTTGTGGAATAACTTTACTTCACTACCCTGGAAGATTATTTTATACAGAATGGTCAATATACATCTACCCTCATATGAGACAAAAATTCAGGTTAAATGGACCAAACAGAACCACCCAAGACCAGTTCCAATGCAACCACTATTTTTAACGAAAATTACCCCAATTTGGACACTTATTCTTGCCTAACATCCCCCCAGAACCTCCCTGGAAGACTAATTTTACACAATATTGTGAATTATACATCTACCCACAAATAAGACACCATTCCTGGGTAAATGGACCAACCAGAACCAATCAGGACCAGTTCCAATACAAGCACTCGTTGTCATAAAAGTGCCCAAATTAGGCACACTGTTTGTGGAATAACTTTACTTCACAACTACCCTGGAAGATTATTTTATACAGAATGGTCAATATACATCTACCCTCATATGAGACAAAAATTCAGGTTAAATGGACCAAACAGAACCACCCAAGACCAGTTCCAATGCAACCACTATTTTTAACGAAAATTACCCCAATTTGGACACTTATTCTTGCCTAACATCCCCCCAGAACCTCCCTGGAAGACTAATTTTACACAATATTGTGAATTATACATCTACCCACAAATAAGACACCATTCCTGGGTAAATGGACCAACCAGAACCAATCAGGACCAGTTCCAATACAAGCACTCGTTGTCATAAAAGTGCCCAAATTAGGCACACTGTTTGTGGAATAACTTTACTTCACAACTACCCTGGAAGATTATTTTATACAGAATGGTCAATATACATCTACCCTCATATGAGACAAAAATTCAGGTTAAATGGACCAAACAGAACCACCCAAGACCAGTTCCAATGCAACCACTATTTTTAACGAAAATTACCCCAATTTGGACACTTATTCTTGCCTAACATCCCCCCAGAACCTCCCTGGAAGACTAATTTTACACAATATTGTGAATTATACATCTACCCACAAATAAGACACCATTCCTGGGTAAATGGACCAACCAGAACCAATCAGGACCAGTTCCAATACAAGCACTCGTTGTCATAAAAGTGCCCAAATTAGGCACACTGTTTGTGGAATAACTTTACTTCACAACTACCCTGGAAGATTATTTTATACAGAATGGTCAATATACATCTACCCTCATATGAGACAAAAATTCAGGTTAAATGGACCAAACAGAACCACCCAAGACCAGTTCCAATGCAACCACTATTTTTAACGAAAATTACCCCAATTTGGACACTTATTCTTGCCTAACATCCCCCCAGAACCTCCCTGGAAGACTAATTTTACACAATATTGTGAATTATACATCTACCCACAAATAAGACACCATTCCTGGGTAAATGGACCAACCAGAACCAATCAGGACCAGTTCCAATACAAGCACTCGTTGTCATAAAAGTGCCCAAATTAGGCACACTGTTTGTGGAATAACTTTACTTCACAACTACCCTGGAAGATTATTTTATACAGAATGGTCAATATACATCTACCCTCATATGAGACAAAAATTCAGGTTAAATGGACCAAACAGAACCACCCAAGACCAGTTCCAATGCAACCACTATTTTTAACGAAAATTACCCCAATTTGGACACTTATTCTTGCCTAACATCCCCCCAGAACCTCCCTGGAAGACTAATTTTACACAATATTGTGAATTATACATCTACCCACAAATAAGACACCATTCCTGGGTAAATGGACCAACCAGAACCAATCAGGACCAGTTCCAATACAAGCACTCGTTGTCATAAAAGTGCCCAAATTAGGCACACTGTTTGTGGAATAACTTTACTTCACAACTACCCTGGAAGATTATTTTATACAGAATGGTCAATATACATCTACCCTCATATGAGACAAAAATTCAGGTTAAATGGACCAAACAGAACCACCCAAGACCAGTTCCAATGCAACCACTATTTTTAACGAAAATTACCCCAATTTGGACACTTATTCTTGCCTAACATCCCCCCAGAACCTCCCTGGAAGACTAATTTTACACAATATTGTGAATTATACATCTACCCACAAATAAGACACCATTCCTGGGTAAATGGACCAACCAGAACCAATCAGGACCAGTTCCAATACAAGCACTCGTTGTCATAAAAGTGCCCAAATTAGGCACACTGTTTGTGGAATAACTTTACTTCACAACTACCCTGGAAGATTATTTTATACAGAATGGTCAATATACATCTACCCTCATATGAGACAAAAATTCAGGTTAAATGGACCAAACAGAACCACCCAAGACCAGTTCCAATGCAACCACTATTTTTAACGAAAATTACCCCAATTTGGACACTTATTCTTGCCTAACATCCACCCAGAAACTCCCTGGAAGATTA
>NW_027520166.1:0-33573 GCF_051989625.1 Stigmatopora argus
TTTATGACAACGAGTGCTTGTGTTGGAACTGGTCCTGAGTGGTTCTGGTTGGTCCATTTACCCAGGAATGGTGTCTTATTTGTGGGTAGATGTATACTTCACAATTTTGTGTAAAATTAGTCTTCCAGGGAGGTTCTGGGGGGATGTTAGGCAAGAATAAGTGCCCAAATTGGGGTAAATTGCGTCAAAAATAGTGGTTGTCTTGGAACTGGTCTTGGGTGGTTCTGGTTGGTCCATTTACCCTGAATTTTTGTCTCCTATGAGGGTAGATGTATATTGACCATTCTGTATAAAATAATCTTCCAGGGTAGTTGTGAAGTAAAGTTATTCCACAAACAGTGTGCCTAATTTGGGCACTTTTATGACAACGAGTGCTTGTGTTGGAACTGGTCCTGAGTGGTTCTGGTTGGTCCATTTACCCAGGAATGGTGTCTTATTTGTGGGTAGATGTATACTTCACAATTTTGTGTAAAATTAGTCTTCCAGGGAGGTTCTGGGGGGATGTTAGGCAAGAATAAGTGCCCAAATTGGGGTAAATTGCGTCAAAAATAGTGGTTGTCTTGGAACTGGTCTTGGGTGGTTCTGGTTGGTCCATTTACCCTGAATTTTTGTCTCCTATGAGGGTAGATGTATATTGACCATTCTGTATAAAATAATCTTCCAGGGTAGTTGGGAAGTAAAGTTATGCCACAATCAATGTACCTAATATGGGCACTTTTATGACAACGAGTGCTTGTCTTGGAACTGGTCCTGAGCGGTTCTGGTTGGTCCATTTACCCTGAATTTTTGTCTCATATGAGGGGAGATGTATATTGACCATTTTCTATAAAATAATCTTCCAGGGAGTTTCTGGGTGGATGTTAGGCAAGAATAAGTGTCCAAATTGGGGTAATTTTCGTTAAAAATAGTGGTTGCATTGGAACTGGTCTTGGGTGGTTCTGTTTGGTCCATTTAACCTGAATTTTTGTCTCATATGAGGGTAGATGTATATTGACCATTCTGTATAAAATAATCTTCCAGGGTAGTTGTGAAGTAAAGTTATTCCACAAACAGTGTGCCTAATTTGGGCACTTTTATGACAACGAGTGCTTGTATTGGAACTGGTCCTGATTGGTTCTGGTTGGTCCATTTACCCAGGAATGGTGTCTTATTTGTGGGTAGATGTATAATTCACAATATTGTGTAAAATTAGTCTTCCAGGGAGGTTCTGGGGGGATGTTAGGCAAGAATAAGTGTCCAAATTGGGGTAATTTTCGTTAAAAATAGTGGTTGCATTGGAACTGGTCTTGGGTGGTTCTGTTTGGTCCATTTAACCTGAATTTTTGTCTCATATGAGGGTAGATGTATATTGACCATTCTGTATAAAATAATCTTCCAGGGTAGTTGTGAAGTAAAGTTATTCCACAAACAGTGTGCCTAATTTGGGCACTTTTATGACAACGAGTGCTTGTGTTGGAACTGGTCCTGAGTGGTTCTGGTTGGTCCATTTACCCAGGAATGGTGTCTTATTTGTGGGTAGATGTATACTTCACAATTTTGTGTAAAATTAGTCTTCCAGGGAGGTTCTGGGGGGATGTTAGGCAAGAATAAGTGCCCAAATTGGGGTAAATTGCGTCAAAAATAGTGGTTGTCTTGGAACTGGTCTTGGGTGGTTCTGGTTGGTCCATTTACCCTGAATTTTTGTCTCCTATGAGGGTAGATGTATATTGACCATTCTGTATAAAATAATCTTCCAGGGTAGTTGGGAAGTAAAGTTATGCCACAATCAATGTACCTAATATGGGCACTTTTATGACAACGAGTGCTTGTCTTGGAACTGGTCCTGAGCGGTTCTGGTTGGTCCATTTACCCTGAATTTTTGTCTCATATGAGGGGAGATGTATATTGACCATTTTCTATAAAATAATCTTCCAGGGAGTTTCTGGGTGGATGTTAGGCAAGAATAAGTGTCCAAATTGGGGTAATTTTCGTTAAAAATAGTGGTTGCATTGGAACTGGTCTTGGGTGGTTCTGTTTGGTCCATTTAACCTGAATTTTTGTCTCATATGAGGGTAGATGTATATTGACCATTCTGTATAAAATAATCTTCCAGGATAGTTGTGAAGTAAAGTTATGCCACAAACAGTGTGCCTAATTTGGGCACTTTTATGACAACGAGTGCTTGTATTGGAACTGGTCCTGATTGGTTCTGGTTGGTCCATTTACCCAGGAATGGTGTCCTATTTGTGGGTAGATGTATAATTCACAATATTGTGTAAAATTAGTCTTCCAGGGAGGTTCTGGGGGGATGTTAGGCAAGAAATAGTGCCCAAATTGGGGTAAATTGCGTTAAAAATAGTGGTTGTCTTGGAACTGGTCTTGGGTGGTTCTGGTTGGTCCATTTAACCTGAATTTTTGTCTCATATGAGGGTAGATGTATATTGTGCAGACAAAGTGCAGACATGAATATCGGGCACTGGAGGTGATTTTCCTGGGTAAAAGACAGCCATAAACGTCGGCGCGACCAAATACGACGACATACGACCATTCTCAAAAGTGCCCAAAATGCACTAAAATTGGTTTTAAATCAGCACTCATCGATCAAATACAAATATTATATATTTAATACAAATATTTGACCTTTTTAAACATTAAAACCGGGCCCAGGAGGGTGATTTACCCGAAGAAATGACACTTTTGACCCGGCAATTTGACCCTAATTGCAGTAAAAAAAAAATGTCCACAGTGTGGCAGAGTTCTGCGGGTTCCATAGCGGCCCAGTGCGTACTGGTTTGTATAAAAAGTAGCCCATTTCGGTTCTGGGGGGTTATTTTCCCCGGAAAAAGTGCCTAAAATGTGGGTGCATGTATTATTGATGATTTTGTGTAAAATTAGTCTTCCAGGGAGGTTCTGGGGGGATTTTAAGCCAGAAATAGTGCCCCAAATTGGGGTAAATTGCGTCAAAAATAGTGGTTGCATTATAACCGGTCTTGTGTGGTTCTGGTTGGTCCATTTAACCTGAATTTTTGTCTCATATGAGGGTAGATGTATATTGACCATTCTGTATAAAATAATCTTCCAGGGTAGTTGTGAAGTAAAGTTATTCCACAAACAGTGTGCCTAATTTGGGCACTTTTATGACAACGAGTGCTTGTGTTGGAACTGGTCCTGAGTGGTTCTGGTTGGTCCATTTACCCAGGAATGGTGTCTTATTTGTGGGTAGATGTATACTTCACAATTTTGTGTAAAATTAGTCTTCCAGGGAGGTTCTGGGGGGATGTTAGGCAAGAATAAGTGCCCAAATTGGGGTAAATTGCGTCAAAAATAGTGGTTGTCTTGGAACTGGTCTTGGGTGGTTCTGGTTGGTCCATTTACCCTGAATTTTTGTCTCATATGAGGGGAGATGTATATTGACCATTTTCTATAAAATAATCTTCCAGGGAGTTTCTGGGTGGATGTTAGGCAAGAATAAGTGTCCAAATTGGGGTAATTTTCGTTAAAAATAGTGGTTGCATTGGAACTGGTCTTGGGTGGTTCTGTTTGGTCCATTTAACCTGAATTTTTGTCTCATATGAGGGTAGATGTATATTGACCATTCTGTATAAAATAATCTTCCAGGGTAGTTGTGAAGTAAAGTTATTCCACAAACAGTGTGCCTAATTTGGGCACTTTTATGACAACGAGTGCTTGTATTGGAACTGGTCCTGATTGGTTCTGGTTGGTCCATTTACCCAGGAATGGTGTCTTATTTGTGGGTAGATGTATAATTCACAATATTGTGTAAAATTAGTCTTCCAGGGAGGTTCTGGGGGGATGTTAGGCAAGAATAAGTGTCCAAATTGGGGTAATTTTCGTTAAAAATAGTGGTTGCATTGGAACTGGTCTTGGGTGGTTCTGTTTGGTCCATTTAACCTGAATTTTTGTCTCATATGAGGGTAGATGTATATTGACCATTCTGTATAAAATAATCTTCCAGGGTAGTTGTGAAGTAAAGTTATTCCACAAACAGTGTGCCTAATTTGGGCACTTTTATGACAACGAGTGCTTGTATTGGAACTGGTCCTGATTGGTTCTGGTTGGTCCATTTACCCAGGAATGGTGTCTTATTTGTGGGTAGATGTATAATTCACAATATTGTGTAAAATTAGTCTTCCAGGGAGGTTCTGGGGGGATGTTAGGCAAGAATAAGTGTCCAAATTGGGGTAATTTTCGTTAAAAATAGTGGTTGCATTGGAACTGGTCTTGGGTGGTTCTGTTTGGTCCATTTAACCTGAATTTTTGTCTCATATGAGGGTAGATGTATATTGACCATTCTGTATAAAATAATCTTCCAGGGTAGTGAAGTAAAGTTATTCCACAAACAGTGTGCCTAATTTGGGCACTTTTATGACAACGAGTGCTTGTGTTGGAACTGGTCCTGAGTGGTTCTGGTTGGTCCATTTACCCAGGAATGGTGTCTTATTTGTGGGTAGATGTATACTTCACAATTTTGTGTAAAATTAGTCTTCCAGGGAGGTTCTGGGGGGATGTTAGGCAAGAATAAGTGCCCAAATTGGGGTAAATTGCGTCAAAAATAGTGGTTGTCTTGGAACTGGTCTTGGGTGGTTCTGGTTGGTCCATTTACCCTGAATTTTTGTCTCCTATGAGGGTAGATGTATATTGACCATTCTGTATAAAATAATCTTCCAGGGTAGTTGTGAAGTAAAGTTATTCCACAAACAGTGTGCCTAATTTGGGCACTTTTATGACAACGAGTGCTTGTGTTGGAACTGGTCCTGAGTGGTTCTGGTTGGTCCATTTACCCAGGAATGGTGTCTTATTTGTGGGTAGATGTATACTTCACAATTTTGTGTAAAATTAGTCTTCCAGGGAGGTTCTGGGGGGATGTTAGGCAAGAATAAGTGCCCAAATTGGGGTAAATTGCGTCAAAAATAGTGGTTGTCTTGGAAC
The DNA here is from genome assembly GCF_051989625.1 of Stigmatopora argus. Taxonomy (NCBI): domain Eukaryota; kingdom Metazoa; phylum Chordata; class Actinopteri; order Syngnathiformes; family Syngnathidae; genus Stigmatopora; species Stigmatopora argus. The sequence continues at coordinate 4,930 of NW_027520166.1, forward strand.
TGGTCTTGGGTGGTTCTGGTTGGTCCATTTACCCTGAATTTTTGTCTCCTATGAGGGTAGATGTATATTGACCATTCTGTATAAAATAATCTTCCAGGGTAGTTGTGAAGTAAAGTTATTCCACAAACAGTGTGCCTAATTTGGGCACTTTTATGACAACGAGTGCTTGTGTTGGAACTGGTCCTGAGTGGTTCTGGTTGGTCCATTTACCCAGGAATGGTGTCTTATTTGTGGGTAGATGTATACTTCACAATTTTGTGTAAAATTAGTCTTCCAGGGAGGTTCTGGGGGGATGTTAGGCAAGAATAAGTGCCCAAATTGGGGTAAATTGCGTCAAAAATAGTGGTTGTCTTGGAACTGGTCTTGGGTGGTTCTGGTTGGTCCATTTACCCTGAATTTTTGTCTCCTATGAGGGTAGATGTATATTGACCATTCTGTATAAAATAATCTTCCAGGGTAGTTGGGAAGTAAAGTTATGCCACAATCAATGTACCTAATATGGGCACTTTTATGACAACGAGTGCTTGTCTTGGAACTGGTCCTGAGCGGTTCTGGTTGGTCCATTTACCCTGAATTTTTGTCTCATATGAGGGGAGATGTATATTGACCATTTTCTATAAAATAATCTTCCAGGGAGTTTCTGGGTGGATGTTAGGCAAGAATAAGTGTCCAAATTGGGGTAATTTTCGTTAAAAATAGTGGTTGCATTGGAACTGGTCTTGGGTGGTTCTGTTTGGTCCATTTAACCTGAATTTTTGTCTCATATGAGGGTAGATGTATATTGACCATTCTGTATAAAATAATCTTCCAGGGTAGTTGTGAAGTAAAGTTATTCCACAAACAGTGTGCCTAATTTGGGCACTTTTATGACAACGAGTGCTTGTATTGGAACTGGTCCTGATTGGTTCTGGTTGGTCCATTTACCCAGGAATGGTGTCTTATTTGTGGGTAGATGTATAATTCACAATATTGTGTAAAATTAGTCTTCCAGGGAGGTTCTGGGGGGATGTTAGGCAAGAATAAGTGTCCAAATTGGGGTAATTTTCGTTAAAAATAGTGGTTGCATTGGAACTGGTCTTGGGTGGTTCTGTTTGGTCCATTTAACCTGAATTTTTGTCTCATATGAGGGTAGATGTATATTGACCATTCTGTATAAAATAATCTTCCAGGGTAGTGAAGTAAAGTTATTCCACAAACAGTGTGCCTAATTTGGGCACTTTTATGACAACGAGTGCTTGTGTTGGAACTGGTCCTGAGTGGTTCTGGTTGGTCCATTTACCCAGGAATGGTGTCTTATTTGTGGGTAGATGTATACTTCACAATTTTGTGTAAAATTAGTCTTCCAGGGAGGTTCTGGGGGGATGTTAGGCAAGAATAAGTGCCCAAATTGGGGTAAATTGCGTCAAAAATAGTGGTTGTCTTGGAACTGGTCTTGGGTGGTTCTGGTTGGTCCATTTACCCTGAATTTTTGTCTCCTATGAGGGTAGATGTATATTGACCATTCTGTATAAAATAATCTTCCAGGGTAGTTGTGAAGTAAAGTTATTCCACAAACAGTGTGCCTAATTTGGGCACTTTTATGACAACGAGTGCTTGTGTTGGAACTGGTCCTGAGTGGTTCTGGTTGGTCCATTTACCCAGGAATGGTGTCTTATTTGTGGGTAGATGTATACTTCACAATTTTGTGTAAAATTAGTCTTCCAGGGAGGTTCTGGGGGGATGTTAGGCAAGAATAAGTGCCCAAATTGGGGTAAATTGCGTCAAAAATAGTGGTTGTCTTGGAACTGGTCTTGGGTGGTTCTGGTTGGTCCATTTACCCTGAATTTTTGTCTCCTATGAGGGTAGATGTATATTGACCATTCTGTATAAAATAATCTTCCAGGGTAGTTGTGAAGTAAAGTTATTCCACAAACAGTGTGCCTAATTTGGGCACTTTTATGACAACGAGTGCTTGTGTTGGAACTGGTCCTGAGTGGTTCTGGTTGGTCCATTTACCCAGGAATGGTGTCTTATTTGTGGGTAGATGTATACTTCACAATTTTGTGTAAAATTAGTCTTCCAGGGAGGTTCTGGGGGGATGTTAGGCAAGAATAAGTGCCCAAATTGGGGTAAATTGCGTCAAAAATAGTGGTTGTCTTGGAACTGGTCTTGGGTGGTTCTGGTTGGTCCATTTACCCTGAATTTTTGTCTCCTATGAGGGTAGATGTATATTGACCATTCTGTATAAAATAATCTTCCAGGGTAGTTGGGAAGTAAAGTTATGCCACAATCAATGTACCTAATATGGGCACTTTTATGACAACGAGTGCTTGTCTTGGAACTGGTCCTGAGCGGTTCTGGTTGGTCCATTTACCCTGAATTTTTGTCTCATATGAGGGGAGATGTATATTGACCATTTTCTATAAAATAATCTTCCAGGGAGTTTCTGGGTGGATGTTAGGCAAGAATAAGTGTCCAAATTGGGGTAATTTTCGTTAAAAATAGTGGTTGCATTGGAACTGGTCTTGGGTGGTTCTGTTTGGTCCATTTAACCTGAATTTTTGTCTCATATGAGGGTAGATGTATATTGACCATTCTGTATAAAATAATCTTCCAGGGTAGTTGTGAAGTAAAGTTATTCCACAAACAGTGTGCCTAATTTGGGCACTTTTATGACAACGAGTGCTTGTATTGGAACTGGTCCTGATTGGTTCTGGTTGGTCCATTTACCCAGGAATGGTGTCTTATTTGTGGGTAGATGTATAATTCACAATATTGTGTAAAATTAGTCTTCCAGGGAGGTTCTGGGGGGATGTTAGGCAAGAATAAGTGTCCAAATTGGGGTAATTTTCGTTAAAAATAGTGGTTGCATTGGAACTGGTCTTGGGTGGTTCTGTTTGGTCCATTTAACCTGAATTTTTGTCTCATATGAGGGTAGATGTATATTGACCATTCTGTATAAAATAATCTTCCAGGGTAGTTGTGAAGTAAAGTTATTCCACAAACAGTGTGCCTAATTTGGGCACTTTTATGACAACGAGTGCTTGTGTTGGAACTGGTCCTGAGTGGTTCTGGTTGGTCCATTTACCCAGGAATGGTGTCTTATTTGTGGGTAGATGTATACTTCACAATTTTGTGTAAAATTAGTCTTCCAGGGAGGTTCTGGGGGGATGTTAGGCAAGAATAAGTGCCCAAATTGGGGTAAATTGCGTCAAAAATAGTGGTTGTCTTGGAACTGGTCTTGGGTGGTTCTGGTTGGTCCATTTACCCTGAATTTTTGTCTCCTATGAGGGTAGATGTATATTGACCATTCTGTATAAAATAATCTTCCAGGGTAGTTGGGAAGTAAAGTTATGCCACAATCAATGTACCTAATATGGGCACTTTTATGACAACGAGTGCTTGTCTTGGAACTGGTCCTGAGCGGTTCTGGTTGGTCCATTTACCCTGAATTTTTGTCTCATATGAGGGGAGATGTATATTGACCATTTTCTATAAAATAATCTTCCAGGGAGTTTCTGGGTGGATGTTAGGCAAGAATAAGTGTCCAAATTGGGGTAATTTTCGTTAAAAATAGTGGTTGCATTGGAACTGGTCTTGGGTGGTTCTGTTTGGTCCATTTAACCTGAATTTTTGTCTCATATGAGGGTAGATGTATATTGACCATTCTGTATAAAATAATCTTCCAGGATAGTTGTGAAGTAAAGTTATGCCACAAACAGTGTGCCTAATTTGGGCACTTTTATGACAACGAGTGCTTGTATTGGAACTGGTCCTGATTGGTTCTGGTTGGTCCATTTACCCAGGAATGGTGTCCTATTTGTGGGTAGATGTATAATTCACAATATTGTGTAAAATTAGTCTTCCAGGGAGGTTCTGGGGGGATGTTAGGCAAGAAATAGTGCCCAAATTGGGGTAAATTGCGTTAAAAATAGTGGTTGTCTTGGAACTGGTCTTGGGTGGTTCTGGTTGGTCCATTTAACCTGAATTTTTGTCTCATATGAGGGTAGATGTATATTGTGCAGACAAAGTGCAGACATGAATATCGGGCACTGGAGGTGATTTTCCTGGGTAAAAGACAGCCATAAACGTCGGCGCGACCAAATACGACGACATACGACCATTCTCAAAAGTGCCCAAAATGCACTAAAATTGGTTTTAAATCAGCACTCATCGATCAAATACAAATATTATATATTTAATACAAATATTTGACCTTTTTAAACATTAAAACCGGGCCCAGGAGGGTGATTTACCCGAAGAAATGACACTTTTGACCCGGCAATTTGACCCTAATTGCAGTAAAAAAAAAATGTCCACAGTGTGGCAGAGTTCTGCGGGTTCCATAGCGGCCCAGTGCGTACTGGTTTGTATAAAAAGTAGCCCATTTCGGTTCTGGGGGGTTATTTTCCCCGGAAAAAGTGCCTAAAATGTGGGTGCATGTATTATTGATGATTTTGTGTAAAATTAGTCTTCCAGGGAGGTTCTGGGGGGATTTTAAGCCAGAAATAGTGCCCCAAATTGGGGTAAATTGCGTCAAAAATAGTGGTTGCATTATAACCGGTCTTGTGTGGTTCTGGTTGGTCCATTTAACCTGAATTTTTGTCTCATATGAGGGTAGATGTATATTGACCATTCTGTATAAAATAATCTTCCAGGGTAGTTGTGAAGTAAAGTTATTCCACAAACAGTGTGCCTAATTTGGGCACTTTTATGACAACGAGTGCTTGTGTTGGAACTGGTCCTGAGTGGTTCTGGTTGGTCCATTTACCCAGGAATGGTGTCTTATTTGTGGGTAGATGTATACTTCACAATTTTGTGTAAAATTAGTCTTCCAGGGAGGTTCTGGGGGGATGTTAGGCAAGAATAAGTGCCCAAATTGGGGTAAATTGCGTCAAAAATAGTGGTTGTCTTGGAACTGGTCTTGGGTGGTTCTGGTTGGTCCATTTACCCTGAATTTTTGTCTCATATGAGGGGAGATGTATATTGACCATTTTCTATAAAATAATCTTCCAGGGAGTTTCTGGGTGGATGTTAGGCAAGAATAAGTGTCCAAATTGGGGTAATTTTCGTTAAAAATAGTGGTTGCATTGGAACTGGTCTTGGGTGGTTCTGTTTGGTCCATTTAACCTGAATTTTTGTCTCATATGAGGGTAGATGTATATTGACCATTCTGTATAAAATAATCTTCCAGGGTAGTTGTGAAGTAAAGTTATTCCACAAACAGTGTGCCTAATTTGGGCACTTTTATGACAACGAGTGCTTGTATTGGAACTGGTCCTGATTGGTTCTGGTTGGTCCATTTACCCAGGAATGGTGTCTTATTTGTGGGTAGATGTATAATTCACAATATTGTGTAAAATTAGTCTTCCAGGGAGGTTCTGGGGGGATGTTAGGCAAGAATAAGTGTCCAAATTGGGGTAATTTTCGTTAAAAATAGTGGTTGCATTGGAACTGGTCTTGGGTGGTTCTGTTTGGTCCATTTAACCTGAATTTTTGTCTCATATGAGGGTAGATGTATATTGACCATTCTGTATAAAATAATCTTCCAGGGTAGTTGTGAAGTAAAGTTATTCCACAAACAGTGTGCCTAATTTGGGCACTTTTATGACAACGAGTGCTTGTATTGGAACTGGTCCTGATTGGTTCTGGTTGGTCCATTTACCCAGGAATGGTGTCTTATTTGTGGGTAGATGTATAATTCACAATATTGTGTAAAATTAGTCTTCCAGGGAGGTTCTGGGGGGATGTTAGGCAAGAATAAGTGTCCAAATTGGGGTAATTTTCGTTAAAAATAGTGGTTGCATTGGAACTGGTCTTGGGTGGTTCTGTTTGGTCCATTTAACCTGAATTTTTGTCTCATATGAGGGTAGATGTATATTGACCATTCTGTATAAAATAATCTTCCAGGGTAGTGAAGTAAAGTTATTCCACAAACAGTGTGCCTAATTTGGGCACTTTTATGACAACGAGTGCTTGTGTTGGAACTGGTCCTGAGTGGTTCTGGTTGGTCCATTTACCCAGGAATGGTGTCTTATTTGTGGGTAGATGTATACTTCACAATTTTGTGTAAAATTAGTCTTCCAGGGAGGTTCTGGGGGGATGTTAGGCAAGAATAAGTGCCCAAATTGGGGTAAATTGCGTCAAAAATAGTGGTTGTCTTGGAACTGGTCTTGGGTGGTTCTGGTTGGTCCATTTACCCTGAATTTTTGTCTCCTATGAGGGTAGATGTATATTGACCATTCTGTATAAAATAATCTTCCAGGGTAGTTGTGAAGTAAAGTTATTCCACAAACAGTGTGCCTAATTTGGGCACTTTTATGACAACGAGTGCTTGTGTTGGAACTGGTCCTGAGTGGTTCTGGTTGGTCCATTTACCCAGGAATGGTGTCTTATTTGTGGGTAGATGTATACTTCACAATTTTGTGTAAAATTAGTCTTCCAGGGAGGTTCTGGGGGGATGTTAGGCAAGAATAAGTGCCCAAATTGGGGTAAATTGCGTCAAAAATAGTGGTTGCATTATAACCGGTCTTGTGTGGTTCTGGTTGGTCCATTTAACCTGAATTTTTGTCTCATATGAGGGTAGATGTATATTGACCATTCTGTATAAAATAATCTTCCAGGGTAGTTGTGAAGTAAAGTTATTCCACAAACAGTGTGCCTAATTTGGGCACTTTTATGACAACGAGTGCTTGTGTTGGAACTGGTCCTGAGTGGTTCTGGTTGGTCCATTTACCCAGGAATGGTGTCTTATTTGTGGGTAGATGTATACTTCACAATTTTGTGTAAAATTAGTCTTCCAGGGAGGTTCTGGGGGGATGTTAGGCAAGAATAAGTGCCCAAATTGGGGTAAATTGCGTCAAAAATAGTGGTTGTCTTGGAACTGGTCTTGGGTGGTTCTGGTTGGTCCATTTACCCTGAATTTTTGTCTCATATGAGGGGAGATGTATATTGACCATTTTCTATAAAATAATCTTCCAGGGAGTTTCTGGGTGGATGTTAGGCAAGAATAAGTGTCCAAATTGGGGTAATTTTCGTTAAAAATAGTGGTTGCATTGGAACTGGTCTTGGGTGGTTCTGTTTGGTCCATTTAACCTGAATTTTTGTCTCATATGAGGGTAGATGTATATTGACCATTCTGTATAAAATAATCTTCCAGGGTAGTTGTGAAGTAAAGTTATTCCACAAACAGTGTGCCTAATTTGGGCACTTTTATGACAACGAGTGCTTGTATTGGAACTGGTCCTGATTGGTTCTGGTTGGTCCATTTACCCAGGAATGGTGTCTTATTTGTGGGTAGATGTATAATTCACAATATTGTGTAAAATTAGTCTTCCAGGGAGGTTCTGGGGGGATGTTAGGCAAGAATAAGTGTCCAAATTGGGGTAATTTTCGTTAAAAATAGTGGTTGCATTGGAACTGGTCTTGGGTGGTTCTGTTTGGTCCATTTAACCTGAATTTTTGTCTCATATGAGGGTAGATGTATATTGACCATTCTGTATAAAATAATCTTCCAGGGTAGTTGTGAAGTAAAGTTATTCCACAAACAGTGTGCCTAATTTGGGCACTTTTATGACAACGAGTGCTTGTATTGGAACTGGTCCTGATTGGTTCTGGTTGGTCCATTTACCCAGGAATGGTGTCTTATTTGTGGGTAGATGTATAATTCACAATATTGTGTAAAATTAGTCTTCCAGGGAGGTTCTGGGGGGATGTTAGGCAAGAATAAGTGTCCAAATTGGGGTAATTTTCGTTAAAAATAGTGGTTGCATTGGAACTGGTCTTGGGTGGTTCTGTTTGGTCCATTTAACCTGAATTTTTGTCTCATATGAGGGTAGATGTATATTGACCATTCTGTATAAAATAATCTTCCAGGGTAGTGAAGTAAAGTTATTCCACAAACAGTGTGCCTAATTTGGGCACTTTTATGACAACGAGTGCTTGTGTTGGAACTGGTCCTGAGTGGTTCTGGTTGGTCCATTTACCCAGGAATGGTGTCTTATTTGTGGGTAGATGTATACTTCACAATTTTGTGTAAAATTAGTCTTCCAGGGAGGTTCTGGGGGGATGTTAGGCAAGAATAAGTGCCCAAATTGGGGTAAATTGCGTCAAAAATAGTGGTTGTCTTGGAACTGGTCTTGGGTGGTTCTGGTTGGTCCATTTACCCTGAATTTTTGTCTCCTATGAGGGTAGATGTATATTGACCATTCTGTATAAAATAATCTTCCAGGGTAGTTGTGAAGTAAAGTTATTCCACAAACAGTGTGCCTAATTTGGGCACTTTTATGACAACGAGTGCTTGTGTTGGAACTGGTCCTGAGTGGTTCTGGTTGGTCCATTTACCCAGGAATGGTGTCTTATTTGTGGGTAGATGTATACTTCACAATTTTGTGTAAAATTAGTCTTCCAGGGAGGTTCTGGGGGGATGTTAGGCAAGAATAAGTGCCCAAATTGGGGTAAATTGCGTCAAAAATAGTGGTTGTCTTGGAACTGGTCTTGGGTGGTTCTGGTTGGTCCATTTACCCTGAATTTTTGTCTCATATGAGGGGAGATGTATATTGACCATTTTCTATAAAATAATCTTCCAGGGAGTTTCTGGGTGGATGTTAGGCAAGAATAAGTGTCCAAATTGGGGTAATTTTCGTTAAAAATAGTGGTTGCATTGGAACTGGTCTTGGGTGGTTCTGTTTGGTCCATTTAACCTGAATTTTTGTCTCATATGAGGGTAGATGTATATTGACCATTCTGTATAAAATAATCTTCCAGGGTAGTTGTGAAGTAAAGTTATTCCACAAACAGTGTGCCTAATTTGGGCACTTTTATGACAACGAGTGCTTGTATTGGAACTGGTCCTGATTGGTTCTGGTTGGTCCATTTACCCAGGAATGGTGTCTTATTTGTGGGTAGATGTATAATTCACAATATTGTGTAAAATTAGTCTTCCAGGGAGGTTCTGGGGGGATGTTAGGCAAGAATAAGTGTCCAAATTGGGGTAATTTTCGTTAAAAATAGTGGTTGCATTGGAACTGGTCTTGGGTGGTTCTGTTTGGTCCATTTAACCTGAATTTTTGTCTCATATGAGGGTAGATGTATATTGACCATTCTGTATAAAATAATCTTCCAGGGTAGTTGTGAAGTAAAGTTATTCCACAAACAGTGTGCCTAATTTGGGCACTTTTATGACAACGAGTGCTTGTATTGGAACTGGTCCTGATTGGTTCTGGTTGGTCCATTTACCCAGGAATGGTGTCTTATTTGTGGGTAGATGTATAATTCACAATATTGTGTAAAATTAGTCTTCCAGGGAGGTTCTGGGGGGATGTTAGGCAAGAATAAGTGTCCAAATTGGGGTAATTTTCGTTAAAAATAGTGGTTGCATTGGAACTGGTCTTGGGTGGTTCTGTTTGGTCCATTTAACCTGAATTTTTGTCTCATATGAGGGTAGATGTATATTGACCATTCTGTATAAAATAATCTTCCAGGGTAGTGAAGTAAAGTTATTCCACAAACAGTGTGCCTAATTTGGGCACTTTTATGACAACGAGTGCTTGTGTTGGAACTGGTCCTGAGTGGTTCTGGTTGGTCCATTTACCCAGGAATGGTGTCTTATTTGTGGGTAGATGTATACTTCACAATTTTGTGTAAAATTAGTCTTCCAGGGAGGTTCTGGGGGGATGTTAGGCAAGAATAAGTGCCCAAATTGGGGTAAATTGCGTCAAAAATAGTGGTTGTCTTGGAACTGGTCTTGGGTGGTTCTGGTTGGTCCATTTACCCTGAATTTTTGTCTCCTATGAGGGTAGATGTATATTGACCATTCTGTATAAAATAATCTTCCAGGGTAGTTGTGAAGTAAAGTTATTCCACAAACAGTGTGCCTAATTTGGGCACTTTTATGACAACGAGTGCTTGTGTTGGAACTGGTCCTGAGTGGTTCTGGTTGGTCCATTTACCCAGGAATGGTGTCTTATTTGTGGGTAGATGTATACTTCACAATTTTGTGTAAAATTAGTCTTCCAGGGAGGTTCTGGGGGGATGTTAGGCAAGAATAAGTGCCCAAATTGGGGTAAATTGCGTCAAAAATAGTGGTTGTCTTGGAACTGGTCTTGGGTGGTTCTGGTTGGTCCATTTACCCTGAATTTTTGTCTCCTATGAGGGTAGATGTATATTGACCATTCTGTATAAAATAATCTTCCAGGGTAGTTGTGAAGTAAAGTTATTCCACAAACAGTGTGCCTAATTTGGGCACTTTTATGACAACGAGTGCTTGTGTTGGAACTGGTCCTGAGTGGTTCTGGTTGGTCCATTTACCCAGGAATGGTGTCTTATTTGTGGGTAGATGTATACTTCACAATTTTGTGTAAAATTAGTCTTCCAGGGAGGTTCTGGGGGGATGTTAGGCAAGAATAAGTGCCCAAATTGGGGTAAATTGCGTCAAAAATAGTGGTTGTCTTGGAACTGGTCTTGGGTGGTTCTGGTTGGTCCATTTACCCTGAATTTTTGTCTCCTATGAGGGTAGATGTATATTGACCATTCTGTATAAAATAATCTTCCAGGGTAGTTGGGAAGTAAAGTTATGCCACAATCAATGTACCTAATATGGGCACTTTTATGACAACGAGTGCTTGTCTTGGAACTGGTCCTGAGCGGTTCTGGTTGGTCCATTTACCCTGAATTTTTGTCTCATATGAGGGGAGATGTATATTGACCATTTTCTATAAAATAATCTTCCAGGGAGTTTCTGGGTGGATGTTAGGCAAGAATAAGTGTCCAAATTGGGGTAATTTTCGTTAAAAATAGTGGTTGCATTGGAACTGGTCTTGGGTGGTTCTGTTTGGTCCATTTAACCTGAATTTTTGTCTCATATGAGGGTAGATGTATATTGACCATTCTGTATAAAATAATCTTCCAGGGTAGTTGTGAAGTAAAGTTATTCCACAAACAGTGTGCCTAATTTGGGCACTTTTATGACAACGAGTGCTTGTATTGGAACTGGTCCTGATTGGTTCTGGTTGGTCCATTTACCCAGGAATGGTGTCTTATTTGTGGGTAGATGTATAATTCACAATATTGTGTAAAATTAGTCTTCCAGGGAGGTTCTGGGGGGATGTTAGGCAAGAATAAGTGTCCAAATTGGGGTAATTTTCGTTAAAAATAGTGGTTGCATTGGAACTGGTCTTGGGTGGTTCTGTTTGGTCCATTTAACCTGAATTTTTGTCTCATATGAGGGTAGATGTATATTGACCATTCTGTATAAAATAATCTTCCAGGGTAGTTGTGAAGTAAAGTTATTCCACAAACAGTGTGCCTAATTTGGGCACTTTTATGACAACGAGTGCTTGTGTTGGAACTGGTCCTGAGTGGTTCTGGTTGGTCCATTTACCCAGGAATGGTGTCTTATTTGTGGGTAGATGTATACTTCACAATTTTGTGTAAAATTAGTCTTCCAGGGAGGTTCTGGGGGGATGTTAGGCAAGAATAAGTGCCCAAATTGGGGTAAATTGCGTCAAAAATAGTGGTTGTCTTGGAACTGGTCTTGGGTGGTTCTGGTTGGTCCATTTACCCTGAATTTTTGTCTCCTATGAGGGTAGATGTATATTGACCATTCTGTATAAAATAATCTTCCAGGGTAGTTGGGAAGTAAAGTTATGCCACAATCAATGTACCTAATATGGGCACTTTTATGACAACGAGTGCTTGTCTTGGAACTGGTCCTGAGCGGTTCTGGTTGGTCCATTTACCCTGAATTTTTGTCTCATATGAGGGGAGATGTATATTGACCATTTTCTATAAAATAATCTTCCAGGGAGTTTCTGGGTGGATGTTAGGCAAGAATAAGTGTCCAAATTGGGGTAATTTTCGTTAAAAATAGTGGTTGCATTGGAACTGGTCTTGGGTGGTTCTGTTTGGTCCATTTAACCTGAATTTTTGTCTCATATGAGGGTAGATGTATATTGACCATTCTGTATAAAATAATCTTCCAGGGTAGTTGTGAAGTAAAGTTATTCCACAAACAGTGTGCCTAATTTGGGCACTTTTATGACAACGAGTGCTTGTATTGGAACTGGTCCTGATTGGTTCTGGTTGGTCCATTTACCCAGGAATGGTGTCTTATTTGTGGGTAGATGTATAATTCACAATATTGTGTAAAATTAGTCTTCCAGGGAGGTTCTGGGGGGATGTTAGGCAAGAATAAGTGTCCAAATTGGGGTAATTTTCGTTAAAAATAGTGGTTGCATTGGAACTGGTCTTGGGTGGTTCTGTTTGGTCCATTTAACCTGAATTTTTGTCTCATATGAGGGTAGATGTATATTGACCATTCTGTATAAAATAATCTTCCAGGGTAGTTGTGAAGTAAAGTTATTCCACAAACAGTGTGCCTAATTTGGGCACTTTTATGACAACGAGTGCTTGTGTTGGAACTGGTCCTGAGTGGTTCTGGTTGGTCCATTTACCCAGGAATGGTGTCTTATTTGTGGGTAGATGTATACTTCACAATTTTGTGTAAAATTAGTCTTCCAGGGAGGTTCTGGGGGGATGTTAGGCAAGAATAAGTGCCCAAATTGGGGTAAATTGCGTCAAAAATAGTGGTTGTCTTGGAACTGGTCTTGGGTGGTTCTGGTTGGTCCATTTACCCTGAATTTTTGTCTCATATGAGGGGAGATGTATATTGACCATTTTCTATAAAATAATCTTCCAGGGAGTTTCTGGGTGGATGTTAGGCAAGAATAAGTGTCCAAATTGGGGTAATTTTCGTTAAAAATAGTGGTTGCATTGGAACTGGTCTTGGGTGGTTCTGTTTGGTCCATTTAACCTGAATTTTTGTCTCATATGAGGGTAGATGTATATTGACCATTCTGTATAAAATAATCTTCCAGGGTAGTTGTGAAGTAAAGTTATTCCACAAACAGTGTGCCTAATTTGGGCACTTTTATGACAACGAGTGCTTGTATTGGAACTGGTCCTGATTGGTTCTGGTTGGTCCATTTACCCAGGAATGGTGTCTTATTTGTGGGTAGATGTATAATTCACAATATTGTGTAAAATTAGTCTTCCAGGGAGGTTCTGGGGGGATGTTAGGCAAGAATAAGTGTCCAAATTGGGGTAATTTTCGTTAAAAATAGTGGTTGCATTGGAACTGGTCTTGGGTGGTTCTGTTTGGTCCATTTAACCTGAATTTTTGTCTCATATGAGGGTAGATGTATATTGACCATTCTGTATAAAATAATCTTCCAGGGTAGTTGTGAAGTAAAGTTATTCCACAAACAGTGTGCCTAATTTGGGCACTTTTATGACAACGAGTGCTTGTATTGGAACTGGTCCTGATTGGTTCTGGTTGGTCCATTTACCCAGGAATGGTGTCTTATTTGTGGGTAGATGTATAATTCACAATATTGTGTAAAATTAGTCTTCCAGGGAGGTTCTGGGGGGATGTTAGGCAAGAATAAGTGTCCAAATTGGGGTAATTTTCGTTAAAAATAGTGGTTGCATTGGAACTGGTCTTGGGTGGTTCTGTTTGGTCCATTTAACCTGAATTTTTGTCTCATATGAGGGTAGATGTATATTGACCATTCTGTATAAAATAATCTTCCAGGGTAGTGAAGTAAAGTTATTCCACAAACAGTGTGCCTAATTTGGGCACTTTTATGACAACGAGTGCTTGTGTTGGAACTGGTCCTGAGTGGTTCTGGTTGGTCCATTTACCCAGGAATGGTGTCTTATTTGTGGGTAGATGTATACTTCACAATTTTGTGTAAAATTAGTCTTCCAGGGAGGTTCTGGGGGGATGTTAGGCAAGAATAAGTGCCCAAATTGGGGTAAATTGCGTCAAAAATAGTGGTTGTCTTGGAACTGGTCTTGGGTGGTTCTGGTTGGTCCATTTACCCTGAATTTTTGTCTCCTATGAGGGTAGATGTATATTGACCATTCTGTATAAAATAATCTTCCAGGGTAGTTGTGAAGTAAAGTTATTCCACAAACAGTGTGCCTAATTTGGGCACTTTTATGACAACGAGTGCTTGTGTTGGAACTGGTCCTGAGTGGTTCTGGTTGGTCCATTTACCCAGGAATGGTGTCTTATTTGTGGGTAGATGTATACTTCACAATTTTGTGTAAAATTAGTCTTCCAGGGAGGTTCTGGGGGGATGTTAGGCAAGAATAAGTGCCCAAATTGGGGTAAATTGCGTCAAAAATAGTGGTTGTCTTGGAACTGGTCTTGGGTGGTTCTGGTTGGTCCATTTACCCTGAATTTTTGTCTCATATGAGGGGAGATGTATATTGACCATTTTCTATAAAATAATCTTCCAGGGAGTTTCTGGGTGGATGTTAGGCAAGAATAAGTGTCCAAATTGGGGTAATTTTCGTTAAAAATAGTGGTTGCATTGGAACTGGTCTTGGGTGGTTCTGTTTGGTCCATTTAACCTGAATTTTTGTCTCATATGAGGGTAGATGTATATTGACCATTCTGTATAAAATAATCTTCCAGGGTAGTTGTGAAGTAAAGTTATTCCACAAACAGTGTGCCTAATTTGGGCACTTTTATGACAACGAGTGCTTGTATTGGAACTGGTCCTGATTGGTTCTGGTTGGTCCATTTACCCAGGAATGGTGTCTTATTTGTGGGTAGATGTATAATTCACAATATTGTGTAAAATTAGTCTTCCAGGGAGGTTCTGGGGGGATGTTAGGCAAGAATAAGTGTCCAAATTGGGGTAATTTTCGTTAAAAATAGTGGTTGCATTGGAACTGGTCTTGGGTGGTTCTGTTTGGTCCATTTAACCTGAATTTTTGTCTCATATGAGGGTAGATGTATATTGACCATTCTGTATAAAATAATCTTCCAGGGTAGTTGTGAAGTAAAGTTATTCCACAAACAGTGTGCCTAATTTGGGCACTTTTATGACAACGAGTGCTTGTATTGGAACTGGTCCTGATTGGTTCTGGTTGGTCCATTTACCCAGGAATGGTGTCTTATTTGTGGGTAGATGTATAATTCACAATATTGTGTAAAATTAGTCTTCCAGGGAGGTTCTGGGGGGATGTTAGGCAAGAATAAGTGTCCAAATTGGGGTAATTTTCGTTAAAAATAGTGGTTGCATTGGAACTGGTCTTGGGTGGTTCTGTTTGGTCCATTTAACCTGAATTTTTGTCTCATATGAGGGTAGATGTATATTGACCATTCTGTATAAAATAATCTTCCAGGGTAGTGAAGTAAAGTTATTCCACAAACAGTGTGCCTAATTTGGGCACTTTTATGACAACGAGTGCTTGTGTTGGAACTGGTCCTGAGTGGTTCTGGTTGGTCCATTTACCCAGGAATGGTGTCTTATTTGTGGGTAGATGTATACTTCACAATTTTGTGTAAAATTAGTCTTCCAGGGAGGTTCTGGGGGGATGTTAGGCAAGAATAAGTGCCCAAATTGGGGTAAATTGCGTCAAAAATAGTGGTTGTCTTGGAACTGGTCTTGGGTGGTTCTGGTTGGTCCATTTACCCTGAATTTTTGTCTCCTATGAGGGTAGATGTATATTGACCATTCTGTATAAAATAATCTTCCAGGGTAGTTGTGAAGTAAAGTTATTCCACAAACAGTGTGCCTAATTTGGGCACTTTTATGACAACGAGTGCTTGTGTTGGAACTGGTCCTGAGTGGTTCTGGTTGGTCCATTTACCCAGGAATGGTGTCTTATTTGTGGGTAGATGTATACTTCACAATTTTGTGTAAAATTAGTCTTCCAGGGAGGTTCTGGGGGGATGTTAGGCAAGAATAAGTGCCCAAATTGGGGTAAATTGCGTCAAAAATAGTGGTTGTCTTGGAACTGGTCTTGGGTGGTTCTGGTTGGTCCATTTACCCTGAATTTTTGTCTCCTATGAGGGTAGATGTATATTGACCATTCTGTATAAAATAATCTTCCAGGGTAGTTGTGAAGTAAAGTTATTCCACAAACAGTGTGCCTAATTTGGGCACTTTTATGACAACGAGTGCTTGTGTTGGAACTGGTCCTGAGTGGTTCTGGTTGGTCCATTTACCCAGGAATGGTGTCTTATTTGTGGGTAGATGTATACTTCACAATTTTGTGTAAAATTAGTCTTCCAGGGAGGTTCTGGGGGGATGTTAGGCAAGAATAAGTGCCCAAATTGGGGTAAATTGCGTCAAAAATAGTGGTTGTCTTGGAACTGGTCTTGGGTGGTTCTGGTTGGTCCATTTACCCTGAATTTTTGTCTCCTATGAGGGTAGATGTATATTGACCATTCTGTATAAAATAATCTTCCAGGGTAGTTGGGAAGTAAAGTTATGCCACAATCAATGTACCTAATATGGGCACTTTTATGACAACGAGTGCTTGTCTTGGAACTGGTCCTGAGCGGTTCTGGTTGGTCCATTTACCCTGAATTTTTGTCTCATATGAGGGGAGATGTATATTGACCATTTTCTATAAAATAATCTTCCAGGGAGTTTCTGGGTGGATGTTAGGCAAGAATAAGTGTCCAAATTGGGGTAATTTTCGTTAAAAATAGTGGTTGCATTGGAACTGGTCTTGGGTGGTTCTGTTTGGTCCATTTAACCTGAATTTTTGTCTCATATGAGGGTAGATGTATATTGACCATTCTGTATAAAATAATCTTCCAGGGTAGTTGTGAAGTAAAGTTATTCCACAAACAGTGTGCCTAATTTGGGCACTTTTATGACAACGAGTGCTTGTATTGGAACTGGTCCTGATTGGTTCTGGTTGGTCCATTTACCCAGGAATGGTGTCTTATTTGTGGGTAGATGTATAATTCACAATATTGTGTAAAATTAGTCTTCCAGGGAGGTTCTGGGGGGATGTTAGGCAAGAATAAGTGTCCAAATTGGGGTAATTTTCGTTAAAAATAGTGGTTGCATTGGAACTGGTCTTGGGTGGTTCTGTTTGGTCCATTTAACCTGAATTTTTGTCTCATATGAGGGTAGATGTATATTGACCATTCTGTATAAAATAATCTTCCAGGGTAGTTGTGAAGTAAAGTTATTCCACAAACAGTGTGCCTAATTTGGGCACTTTTATGACAACGAGTGCTTGTGTTGGAACTGGTCCTGAGTGGTTCTGGTTGGTCCATTTACCCAGGAATGGTGTCTTATTTGTGGGTAGATGTATACTTCACAATTTTGTGTAAAATTAGTCTTCCAGGGAGGTTCTGGGGGGATGTTAGGCAAGAATAAGTGCCCAAATTGGGGTAAATTGCGTCAAAAATAGTGGTTGTCTTGGAACTGGTCTTGGGTGGTTCTGGTTGGTCCATTTACCCTGAATTTTTGTCTCCTATGAGGGTAGATGTATATTGACCATTCTGTATAAAATAATCTTCCAGGGTAGTTGGGAAGTAAAGTTATGCCACAATCAATGTACCTAATATGGGCACTTTTATGACAACGAGTGCTTGTCTTGGAACTGGTCCTGAGCGGTTCTGGTTGGTCCATTTACCCTGAATTTTTGTCTCATATGAGGGGAGATGTATATTGACCATTTTCTATAAAATAATCTTCCAGGGAGTTTCTGGGTGGATGTTAGGCAAGAATAAGTGTCCAAATTGGGGTAATTTTCGTTAAAAATAGTGGTTGCATTGGAACTGGTCTTGGGTGGTTCTGTTTGGTCCATTTAACCTGAATTTTTGTCTCATATGAGGGTAGATGTATATTGACCATTCTGTATAAAATAATCTTCCAGGATAGTTGTGAAGTAAAGTTATGCCACAAACAGTGTGCCTAATTTGGGCACTTTTATGACAACGAGTGCTTGTATTGGAACTGGTCCTGATTGGTTCTGGTTGGTCCATTTACCCAGGAATGGTGTCCTATTTGTGGGTAGATGTATAATTCACAATATTGTGTAAAATTAGTCTTCCAGGGAGGTTCTGGGGGGATGTTAGGCAAGAAATAGTGCCCAAATTGGGGTAAAATGCGTTAAAAATAGTGGTTGTCTTGGAACTGGTCTTGGGTGGTTCTGGTTGGTCCATTTAACCTGAATTTTTGTCTCATATGAGGGTAGATGTATATTGTGCAGACAAAGTGCAGACATGAATATCGGGCACTGGAGGTGATTTTCCTGGGTAAAAGACAGCCATAAACGTCGGCGCGACCAAATACGACGACATACGACCATTCTCAAAAGTGCCCAAAATGCACTAAAATTGGTTTTAAATCAGCACTCATCGATCAAATACAAATATTATATATTTAATACAAATATTTGACCTTTTTAAACATTAAAACCGGGCCCAGGAGGGTGATTTACCCGAAGAAATGACACTTTTGACCCGGCAATTTGACCCTAATTGCAGTAAAAAAAAAATGTCCACAGTGTGGCAGAGTTCTGCGGGTTCCATAGCGGCCCAGTGCGTACTGGTTTGTATAAAAAGTAGCCCATTTCGGTTCTGGGGGGTTATTTTCCCCGGAAAAAGTGCCTAAAATGTGGGTGCATGTATTATTGATGATTTTGTGTAAAATTAGTCTTCCAGGGAGGTTCTGGGGGGATTTTAAGCCAGAAATAGTGCCCCAAATTGGGGTAAATTGCGTCAAAAATAGTGGTTGCATTATAACCGGTCTTGTGTGGTTCTGGTTGGTCCATTTAACCTGAATTTTTGTCTCATATGAGGGTAGATGTATATTGACCATTCTGTATAAAATAATCTTCCAGGGTAGTTGTGAAGTAAAGTTATTCCACAAACAGTGTGCCTAATTTGGGCACTTTTATGACAACGAGTGCTTGTGTTGGAACTGGTCCTGAGTGGTTCTGGTTGGTCCATTTACCCAGGAATGGTGTCTTATTTGTGGGTAGATGTATACTTCACAATTTTGTGTAAAATTAGTCTTCCAGGGAGGTTCTGGGGGGATGTTAGGCAAGAATAAGTGCCCAAATTGGGGTAAATTGCGTCAAAAATAGTGGTTGTCTTGGAACTGGTCTTGGGTGGTTCTGGTTGGTCCATTTACCCTGAATTTTTGTCTCATATGAGGGGAGATGTATATTGACCATTTTCTATAAAATAATCTTCCAGGGAGTTTCTGGGTGGATGTTAGGCAAGAATAAGTGTCCAAATTGGGGTAATTTTCGTTAAAAATAGTGGTTGCATTGGAACTGGTCTTGGGTGGTTCTGTTTGGTCCATTTAACCTGAATTTTTGTCTCATATGAGGGTAGATGTATATTGACCATTCTGTATAAAATAATCTTCCAGGGTAGTTGTGAAGTAAAGTTATTCCACAAACAGTGTGCCTAATTTGGGCACTTTTATGACAACGAGTGCTTGTATTGGAACTGGTCCTGATTGGTTCTGGTTGGTCCATTTACCCAGGAATGGTGTCTTATTTGTGGGTAGATGTATAATTCACAATATTGTGTAAAATTAGTCTTCCAGGGAGGTTCTGGGGGGATGTTAGGCAAGAATAAGTGTCCAAATTGGGGTAATTTTCGTTAAAAATAGTGGTTGCATTGGAACTGGTCTTGGGTGGTTCTGTTTGGTCCATTTAACCTGAATTTTTGTCTCATATGAGGGTAGATGTATATTGACCATTCTGTATAAAATAATCTTCCAGGGTAGTTGTGAAGTAAAGTTATTCCACAAACAGTGTGCCTAATTTGGGCACTTTTATGACAACGAGTGCTTGTATTGGAACTGGTCCTGATTGGTTCTGGTTGGTCCATTTACCCAGGAATGGTGTCTTATTTGTGGGTAGATGTATAATTCACAATATTGTGTAAAATTAGTCTTCCAGGGAGGTTCTGGGGGGATGTTAGGCAAGAATAAGTGTCCAAATTGGGGTAATTTTCGTTAAAAATAGTGGTTGCATTGGAACTGGTCTTGGGTGGTTCTGTTTGGTCCATTTAACCTGAATTTTTGTCTCATATGAGGGTAGATGTATATTGACCATTCTGTATAAAATAATCTTCCAGGGTAGTGAAGTAAAGTTATTCCACAAACAGTGTGCCTAATTTGGGCACTTTTATGACAACGAGTGCTTGTGTTGGAACTGGTCCTGAGTGGTTCTGGTTGGTCCATTTACCCAGGAATGGTGTCTTATTTGTGGGTAGATGTATACTTCACAATTTTGTGTAAAATTAGTCTTCCAGGGAGGTTCTGGGGGGATGTTAGGCAAGAATAAGTGCCCAAATTGGGGTAAATTGCGTCAAAAATAGTGGTTGTCTTGGAACTGGTCTTGGGTGGTTCTGGTTGGTCCATTTACCCTGAATTTTTGTCTCCTATGAGGGTAGATGTATATTGACCATTCTGTATAAAATAATCTTCCAGGGTAGTTGTGAAGTAAAGTTATTCCACAAACAGTGTGCCTAATTTGGGCACTTTTATGACAACGAGTGCTTGTGTTGGAACTGGTCCTGAGTGGTTCTGGTTGGTCCATTTACCCAGGAATGGTGTCTTATTTGTGGGTAGATGTATACTTCACAATTTTGTGTAAAATTAGTCTTCCAGGGAGGTTCTGGGGGGATGTTAGGCAAGAATAAGTGCCCAAATTGGGGTAAATTGCGTCAAAAATAGTGGTTGTCTTGGAACTGGTCTTGGGTGGTTCTGGTTGGTCCATTTACCCTGAATTTTTGTCTCCTATGAGGGTAGATGTATATTGACCATTCTGTATAAAATAATCTTCCAGGGTAGTTGGGAAGTAAAGTTATGCCACAATCAATGTACCTAATATGGGCACTTTTATGACAACGAGTGCTTGTCTTGGAACTGGTCCTGAGCGGTTCTGGTTGGTCCATTTACCCTGAATTTTTGTCTCATATGAGGGGAGATGTATATTGACCATTTTCTATAAAATAATCTTCCAGGGAGTTTCTGGGTGGATGTTAGGCAAGAATAAGTGTCCAAATTGGGGTAATTTTCGTTAAAAATAGTGGTTGCATTGGAACTGGTCTTGGGTGGTTCTGTTTGGTCCATTTAACCTGAATTTTTGTCTCATATGAGGGTAGATGTATATTGACCATTCTGTATAAAATAATCTTCCAGGGTAGTTGTGAAGTAAAGTTATTCCACAAACAGTGTGCCTAATTTGGGCACTTTTATGACAACGAGTGCTTGTATTGGAACTGGTCCTGATTGGTTCTGGTTGGTCCATTTACCCAGGAATGGTGTCTTATTTGTGGGTAGATGTATAATTCACAATATTGTGTAAAATTAGTCTTCCAGGGAGGTTCTGGGGGGATGTTAGGCAAGAATAAGTGTCCAAATTGGGGTAATTTTCGTTAAAAATAGTGGTTGCATTGGAACTGGTCTTGGGTGGTTCTGTTTGGTCCATTTAACCTGAATTTTTGTCTCATATGAGGGTAGATGTATATTGACCATTCTGTATAAAATAATCTTCCAGGGTAGTGAAGTAAAGTTATTCCACAAACAGTGTGCCTAATTTGGGCACTTTTATGACAACGAGTGCTTGTGTTGGAACTGGTCCTGAGTGGTTCTGGTTGGTCCATTTACCCAGGAATGGTGTCTTATTTGTGGGTAGATGTATACTTCACAATTTTGTGTAAAATTAGTCTTCCAGGGAGGTTCTGGGGGGATGTTAGGCAAGAATAAGTGCCCAAATTGGGGTAAATTGCGTCAAAAATAGTGGTTGTCTTGGAACTGGTCTTGGGTGGTTCTGGTTGGTCCATTTACCCTGAATTTTTGTCTCATATGAGGGGAGATGTATATTGACCATTTTCTATAAAATAATCTTCCAGGGAGTTTCTGGGTGGATGTTAGGCAAGAATAAGTGTCCAAATTGGGGTAATTTTCGTTAAAAATAGTGGTTGCATTGGTACTGGTCTTGGGTGGTTCTGTTTGGTCCATTTAACCTGAATTTTTGTCTCATATGAGGGTAGATGTATATTGACCATTCTGTATAAAATAATCTTCCAGGGTAGTTGTGAAGTAAAGTTATTCCACAAACAGTGTGCCTAATTTGGGCACTTTTATGACAACGAGTGCTTGTATTGGAACTGGTCCTGATTGGTTCTGGTTGGTCCATTTACCCAGGAATGGTGTCTTATTTGTGGGTAGATGTATAATTCACAATATTGTGTAAAATTAGTCTTCCAGGGAGGTTCTGGGGGGATGTTAGGCAAGAATAAGTGTCCAAATTGGGGTAATTTTCGTTAAAAATAGTGGTTGCATTGGAACTGGTCTTGGGTGGTTCTGTTTGGTCCATTTAACCTGAATTTTTGTCTCATATGAGGGTAGATGTATATTGACCATTCTGTATAAAATAATCTTCCAGGGTAGTGAAGTAAAGTTATTCCACAAACAGTGTGCCTAATTTGGGCACTTTTATGACAACGAGTGCTTGTGTTGGAACTGGTCCTGAGTGGTTCTGGTTGGTCCATTTACCCAGGAATGGTGTCTTATTTGTGGGTAGATGTATACTTCACAATTTTGTGTAAAATTAGTCTTCCAGGGAGGTTCTGGGGGGATGTTAGGCAAGAATAAGTGCCCAAATTGGGGTAAATTGCGTCAAAAATAGTGGTTGTCTTGGAACTGGTCTTGGGTGGTTCTGGTTGGTCCATTTACCCTGAATTTTTGTCTCCTATGAGGGTAGATGTATATTGACCATTCTGTATAAAATAATCTTCCAGGGTAGTTGTGAAGTAAAGTTATTCCACAAACAGTGTGCCTAATTTGGGCACTTTTATGACAACGAGTGCTTGTGTTGGAACTGGTCCTGAGTGGTTCTGGTTGGTCCATTTACCCAGGAATGGTGTCTTATTTGTGGGTAGATGTATACTTCACAATTTTGTGTAAAATTAGTCTTCCAGGGAGGTTCTGGGGGGATGTTAGGCAAGAATAAGTGCCCAAATTGGGGTAAATTGCGTCAAAAATAGTGGTTGTCTTGGAACTGGTCTTGGGTGGTTCTGGTTGGTCCATTTACCCTGAATTTTTGTCTCCTATGAGGGTAGATGTATATTGACCATTCTGTATAAAATAATCTTCCAGGGTAGTTGGGAAGTAAAGTTATGCCACAATCAATGTACCTAATATGGGCACTTTTATGACAACGAGTGCTTGTCTTGGAACTGGTCCTGAGCGGTTCTGGTTGGTCCATTTACCCTGAATTTTTGTCTCATATGAGGGGAGATGTATATTGACCATTTTCTATAAAATAATCTTCCAGGGAGTTTCTGGGTGGATGTTAGGCAAGAATAAGTGTCCAAATTGGGGTAATTTTCGTTAAAAATAGTGGTTGCATTGGAACTGGTCTTGGGTGGTTCTGTTTGGTCCATTTAACCTGAATTTTTGTCTCATATGAGGGTAGATGTATATTGACCATTCTGTATAAAATAATCTTCCAGGGTAGTTGTGAAGTAAAGTTATTCCACAAACAGTGTGCCTAATTTGGGCACTTTTATGACAACGAGTGCTTGTATTGGAACTGGTCCTGATTGGTTCTGGTTGGTCCATTTACCCAGGAATGGTGTCTTATTTGTGGGTAGATGTATAATTCACAATATTGTGTAAAATTAGTCTTCCAGGGAGGTTCTGGGGGATGTTAGGCAAGAATAAGTGTCCAAATTGGGGTAATTTTCGTTAAAAATAGTGGTTGCATTGGAACTGGTCTTGGGTGGTTCTGTTTGGTCCATTTAACCTGAATTTTTGTCTCATATGAGGGTAGATGTATATTGACCATTCTGTATAAAATAATCTTCCAGGGTAGTTGTGAAGTAAAGTTATTCCACAAACAGTGTGCCTAATTTGGGCACTTTTATGACAACGAGTGCTTGTATTGGAACTGGTCCTGATTGGTTCTGGTTGGTCCATTTACCCAGGAATGGTGTCTTATTTGTGGGTAGATGTATAATTCACAATATTGTGTAAAATTAGTCTTCCAGGGAGGTTCTGGGGGGATGTTAGGCAAGAATAAGTGTCCAAATTGGGGTAATTTTCGTTAAAAATAGTGGTTGCATTGGAACTGGTCTTGGGTGGTTCTGTTTGGTCCATTTAACCTGAATTTTTGTCTCATATGAGGGTAGATGTATATTGACCATTCTGTATAAAATAATCTTCCAGGGTAGTGAAGTAAAGTTATTCCACAAACAGTGTGCCTAATTTGGGCACTTTTATGACAACGAGTGCTTGTGTTGGAACTGGTCCTGAGTGGTTCTGGTTGGTCCATTTACCCAGGAATGGTGTCTTATTTGTGGGTAGATGTATACTTCACAATTTTGTGTAAAATTAGTCTTCCAGGGAGGTTCTGGGGGGATGTTAGGCAAGAATAAGTGCCCAAATTGGGGTAAATTGCGTCAAAAATAGTGGTTGTCTTGGAACTGGTCTTGGGTGGTTCTGGTTGGTCCATTTACCCTGAATTTTTGTCTCCTATGAGGGTAGATGTATATTGACCATTCTGTATAAAATAATCTTCCAGGGTAGTTGTGAAGTAAAGTTATTCCACAAACAGTGTGCCTAATTTGGGCACTTTTATGACAACGAGTGCTTGTGTTGGAACTGGTCCTGAGTGGTTCTGGTTGGTCCATTTACCCAGGAATGGTGTCTTATTTGTGGGTAGATGTATACTTCACAATTTTGTGTAAAATTAGTCTTCCAGGGAGGTTCTGGGGGGATGTTAGGCAAGAATAAGTGCCCAAATTGGGGTAAATTGCGTCAAAAATAGTGGTTGTCTTGGAACTGGTCTTGGGTGGTTCTGGTTGGTCCATTTACCCTGAATTTTTGTCTCATATGAGGGGAGATGTATATTGACCATTTTCTATAAAATAATCTTCCAGGGAGTTTCTGGGTGGATGTTAGGCAAGAATAAGTGTCCAAATTGGGGTAATTTTCGTTAAAAATAGTGGTTGCATTGGTACTGGTCTTGGGTGGTTCTGTTTGGTCCATTTAACCTGAATTTTTGTCTCATATGAGGGTAGATGTATATTGACCATTCTGTATAAAATAATCTTCCAGGGTAGTTGTGAAGTAAAGTTATTCCACAAACAGTGTGCCTAATTTGGGCACTTTTATGACAACGAGTGCTTGTATTGGAACTGGTCCTGATTGGTTCTGGTTGGTCCATTTACCCAGGAATGGTGTCTTATTTGTGGGTAGATGTATAATTCACAATATTGTGTAAAATTAGTCTTCCAGGGAGGTTCTGGGGGGATGTTAGGCAAGAATAAGTGTCCAAATTGGGGTAATTTTCGTTAAAAATAGTGGTTGCATTGGAACTGGTCTTGGGTGGTTCTGTTTGGTCCATTTAACCTGAATTTTTGTCTCATATGAGGGTAGATGTATATTGACCATTCTGTATAAAATAATCTTCCAGGGTAGTTGTGAAGTAAAGTTATTCCACAAACAGTGTGCCTAATTTGGGCACTTTTATGACAACGAGTGCTTGTATTGGAACTGGTCCTGATTGGTTCTGGTTGGTCCATTTACCCAGGAATGGTGTCTTATTTGTGGGTAGATGTATAATTCACAATATTGTGTAAAATTAGTCTTCCAGGGAGGTTCTGGGGGGATGTTAGGCAAGAATAAGTGTCCAAATTGGGGTAATTTTCGTTAAAAATAGTGGTTGCATTGGAACTGGTCTTGGGTGGTTCTGTTTGGTCCATTTAACCTGAATTTTTGTCTCATATGAGGGTAGATGTATATTGACCATTCTGTATAAAATAATCTTCCAGGGTAGTGAAGTAAAGTTATTCCACAAACAGTGTGCCTAATTTGGGCACTTTTATGACAACGAGTGCTTGTGTTGGAACTGGTCCTGAGTGGTTCTGGTTGGTCCATTTACCCCAGGAATGGTGTCTTATTTGTGGGTAGATGTATACTTCACAATTTTGTGTAAAATTAGTCTTCCAGGGAGGTTCTGGGGGGATGTTAGGCAAGAATAAGTGCCCAAATTGGGGGTAAATTGCGTCAAAAATAGTGGTTGTCTTGGAACTGGTCTTGGGTGGTTCTGGTTGGTCCATTTACCCTGAATTTTTGTCTCCTATGAGGGTAGATGTATATTGACCATTCTGTATAAAATAATCTTCCAGGGGTAGTTGTGAAGTAAAGTTATTCCACAAACAGTGTGCCTAATTTGGGCACTTTTATGACAACGAGTGCTTGTGTTGGAACTGGTCCTGAGTGGTTCTGGTTGGTCCATTTACCCAGGAATGGTGTCTTATTTGTGGGTAGATGTATACTTCACAATTTTGTGTAAAATTAGTCTTCCAGGGAGGTTCTGGGGGGATGTTAGGCAAGAATAAGTGCCCAAATTGGGGTAAATTGCGTCAAAAATAGTGGTTGTCTTGGAACTGGTCTTGGGTGGTTCTGGTTGGTCCATTTACCCTGAATTTTTGTCTCCTATGAGGGTAGATGTATATTGACCATTCTGTATAAAATAATCTTCCAGGGTAGTTGGGAAGTAAAGTTATGCCACAATCAATGTACCTAATATGGGCACTTTTATGACAACGAGTGCTTGTCTTGGAACTGGTCCTGAGCGGTTCTGGTTGGTCCATTTACCCTGAATTTTTGTCTCATATGAGGGGAGATGTATATTGACCATTTTCTATAAAATAATCTTCCAGGGAGTTTCTGGGTGGATGTTAGGCAAGAATAAGTGTCCAAATTGGGGTAATTTTCGTTAAAAATAGTGGTTGCATTGGAACTGGTCTTGGGTGGTTCTGTTTGGTCCATTTAACCTGAATTTTTGTCTCATATGAGGGTAGATGTATATTGACCATTCTGTATAAAATAATCTTCCAGGGTAGTTGTGAAGTAAAGTTATTCCACAAACAGTGTGCCTAATTTGGGCACTTTTATGACAACGAGTGCTTGTATTGGAACTGGTCCTGATTGGTTCTGGTTGGTCCATTTACCCAGGAATGGTGTCTTATTTGTGGGTAGATGTATAATTCACAATATTGTGTAAAATTAGTCTTCCAGGGAGGTTCTGGGGGGATGTTAGGCAAGAATAAGTGTCCAAATTGGGGTAATTTTCGTTAAAAATAGTGGTTGCATTGGAACTGGTCTTGGGTGGTTCTGTTTGGTCCATTTAACCTGAATTTTTGTCTCATATGAGGGTAGATGTATATTGACCATTCTGTATAAAATAATCTTCCAGGGTAGTTGTGAAGTAAAGTTATTCCACAAACAGTGTGCCTAATTTGGGCACTTTTATGACAACGAGTGCTTGTGTTGGAACTGGTCCTGAGTGGTTCTGGTTGGTCCATTTACCCAGGAATGGTGTCTTATTTGTGGGTAGATGTATACTTCACAATTTTGTGTAAAATTAGTCTTCCAGGGAGGTTCTGGGGGGATGTTAGGCAAGAATAAGTGCCCAAATTGGGGTAAATTGCGTCAAAAATAGTGGTTGTCTTGGAACTGGTCTTGGGTGGTTCTGGTTGGTCCATTTACCCTGAATTTTTGTCTCCTATGAGGGTAGATGTATATTGACCATTCTGTATAAAATAATCTTCCAGGGTAGTTGGGAAGTAAAGTTATGCCACAATCAATGTACCTAATATGGGCACTTTTATGACAACGAGTGCTTGTCTTGGAACTGGTCCTGAGCGGTTCTGGTTGGTCCATTTACCCTGAATTTTTGTCTCATATGAGGGGAGATGTATATTGACCATTTTCTATAAAATAATCTTCCAGGGAGTTTCTGGGTGGAATGTTAGGCAAGAATAAGTGTCCAAATTGGGGTAATTTTCGTTAAAAATAGTGGTTGCATTGGAACTGGTCTTGGGTGGTTCTGTTTGGTCCATTTAACCTGAATTTTTGTCTCATATGAAGGGTAGATGTATATTGACCATTCTGTATAAAATAATCTTCCAGGATAGTTGTGAAGTAAAGTTATGCCACAAACAGTGTGCCCTAATTTGGGCACTTTTATGACAACGAGTGCTTGTATTGGAACTGGTCCTGATTGGTTCTGGTTGGTCCATTTACCCAGGAATGGTGTCCTATTTGTGGGTAGATGTATAATTCACAATATTGTGTAAAATTAGTCTTCCAGGGAGGTTCTGGGGGGATGTTAGGCAAGAAATAGTGCCCAAATTGGGGTAAATTGCGTTAAAAATAGTGGTTGTCTTGGAACTGGTCTTGGGTGGTTCTGGTTGGTCCATTTAACCTGAATTTTTGTCTCATATGAGGGTAGATGTATATTGTGCAGACAAAGTGCAGACATGAATATCGGGCACTGGAGGTGATTTTCCTGGGTAAAAGACAGCCATAAACGTCGGCGCGACCAAATACGACGACCATACGACCATTCTCAAAAGTGCCCAAAATGCACTAAAATTGGTTTTAAATCAGCACTCATCGATCAAATACAAATATTATATATTTAATACAAATATTTGACCTTTTTAAACATTAAAACCGGGCCCAGGAGGGTGATTTACCCGAAGAAATGACACTTTTGACCCGGCAATTTGACCCTAATTGCAGTAAAAAAAAATGTCCACAGTGTGGCAGAGTTCTGCGGGTTCCATAGCGGCCCAGTGCGTACTGGTTTGTATAAAAAGTAGCCCATTTCGGTTCTGGGGGGTTATTTTCCCCGGAAAAAGTGCCTAAAATGTGGGTGCATGTATTATTGATGATTTTGTGTAAAATTAGTCTTCCAGGGAGGTTCTGGGGGGATTTTAAGCCAGAAATAGTGCCCCAAATTGGGGTAAATTGCGTCAAAAATAGTGGTTGCATTATAACCGGTCTTGTGTGGTTCTGG
>NW_027520167.1:0-15000 GCF_051989625.1 Stigmatopora argus
ATGTCCGAGGATAGTGACACATGAGCGGATATGGGTTGCTGAAGCCCCCGCTGAGTTCCCGAGCTCCAGAAATTTTTCAAAGTGTGAGCACCACACACATCAACGGTGTTTCCCTCGAGCCTATCCGACGATAGGCTCACAAGGGCGGATATGGGTTTGTTTTGCCCCGCTGAAATTTCGAGCTCCAGAAATTTTTCCAAGTGTGAGCACCACACACATCTGCCGGGTCTTATCACGAGCTTATCCGAGGATAGTGACACACGAGCGGATATGGATTTTTCTAAGCCCCTTCACACTTAGAAAAAATCCGCTTAAATTTTCCGAAAATTTTTCTAAGTCCCGCAGGACTTAGAAAAAAAAATCGTTAAAAATCAGGAGGACCACCCTCGGACACCCCAACACCTTGCCAACGTTGTCCGAACATAGGGTGATCTACCTGGACCCCGGGAGAGGTCAGGGTCGGTTCGCAGCCCGGAGCTCACATTCAAAAATTTCCTCTCCCTATATACTTGCCGAAGGCTTTTTGCAGACCACCGGATTTTGCACAAGTAGGCAAATCATATCCCACGGTCTTCACGGGCATCGGAGGGATTTCTCCCCGGGAATAGTGCTTCGTGGGCGGATATTATCGACAGATACCAGGTTTCATCGTCGAGCTCCGTATATTTTTCGAGTTTCAGCACTTTTAAAATCGGCGGGGGTTCGCCCGAGTCATCCGAGAATAGTGCACCGTGAGCGGACTGGGTTGGACGACCTCCCGCTGAATTTCTGAGCTCCAGAAATTTTTCTAAGTCCGAGCTCCACACACTTCAACGGTGTTTTTCACAGTGCATGTCCGAGGATAGTGACACATGAGCGGATTGAGCTGGCTGATGCCCCGCTGAATTTCTGACCTCCAGAAATTTTTCTAAGTCCGAGCTCCACACACTTCAACGGTGTTTTTCACAGTGCCTGTCCGAGGATAGTGACACATGAGCGGATTGAGCTGGCTGATGCCCCGCTGAATTTCTGACCTCCAGAAATTTTTCTAAGTCCGAGCTCCACACACTTCAACGGTGTTTTTTCACAGTGCATGTCCGAGGATAGTGACACATGAGCGGATTGGGTTGGCTGATGCCCCGCTGAATTTCTGACCTCCAGAAATTTTTCTAAGTCCGAGCTCCACACACATCAACGGTGTTTTTCACAGTGCATGTCCGAGGATAGTGACACATGAGCGGATTGAGCAGGCTGATGCCCCGCTGAATTTCTGAGCTCCAGAAATTTTTCTAAGTCCGAGCTCCACACACGTCAACGGTGTTTTTCACAGTGCATGTCCGAGGATAGTGACACATGAGCGGATTGAGCTGGCTGATGCCCCGCTGAATTTCTGAGCTCCAGAAATTTTTCTAAGTCCGAGCTCCACACACGTCAACGGTGTTTTTCACAGTGCATGTCCGAGGATAGTGACACATGAGCGGATTGGGTTGGCTGATGCCCCGCTGAATTTCTGAGCTCCAGAAATTTTTCTAAGTGTGAGCACCACACACTTCAACGGTCTTTTTCACAGTGCATGTCCGAGGATAGTGACACATGAGCGGATTGGGCTGGCTGACCCCCCGCTGAATTTCTGAGCTCCAGAAATTTTTCTAAGTGTGAGCACCACACACTTCAACGGTCTTTTTCACAGTGCATGTCCGAGGATAGTGACACATGAGCGGATTGGGCTGGCGGATGCCCCGCTGAATTTCTGACCTCCAGAAATTTTTCTAAGTCCGAGCTCCACACACATCAACGGTGTTTTTCACAGTGCTTGTCCGAGGATAGTGACACATGAGCGGATTGAGCTGCTGATGCCCCGCTGAATTTCTGAGCTCCAGAAATTTTTCTAAGTCCGAGCTCCACACACATCAACGGTGTTTTTCACAGTGCTTGTCCGAGGATAGTGACACATGAGCGGATTGAGCTGGCTGATGCCCCGCTGAATTTCTGAGCTCCAGAAATTTTTCTAAGTCCGAGCTCCACACACATCAACGGTGTTTTTCACAGTGCTTGTCCGAGGATAGTGACACATGAGCGGATTGGGTTGGCTGATGCCCCGCTGAAATTTCTGACCTCCAGAAATTTTTCTAAGTCCGAGCTCCACACACTTCAACGGTGTTTTTCACAGTGCTTGTCCGAGGATAGTGACACATGAGCGGATATAGCTGGCTGATGCCCCGCTGAATTTCTGACCTCCAGAAATTTTTCTAAGTCCGAGCTCCACAAACATCAACGGTGTTTTTCACAGTGCATATCCGAAGATAGTGACACATGAGCGGATTGGGTTGGCTGATGCCCCGCTGAATTTCTGAGCTCCAGAAATTTTTCCAAGTCCGAGCTCCACACACTTCAACGGTGTTTTTCACAGTGCTTGTCCGAGGATAGTGACACATGAGCGGATTGAGCTGGCTGATGCCCCGCTGAATTTCTGACCTCCAGAAATTTTTCTAAGTCCGAGCTCCACACACATCAACGGTGTTTTTCACAGTGCTTGTCCGAGGATAGTGACACATGAGCGGATTGAGCTGGCTGATGCCCCGCTGAATTTCTGACCTCCAGAAATTTTTCTAAGTCCGAGCTCCAACACACATTAACGGTGTTTTTCACAGTGCATGTCCGAGGATAGTGACACATGAGCGGATTGAGCTGGCTGATGCCCCGCTGAATTTCTGACCTCCAGAAATTTTTCTAAGTCCGAGCTCCACACACTTCAACGGTGTTTTTTCACAGTGCTTGTCCGAGGATAGTGACACATGAGCGGATTGGGCTGGCTGACCCCCCGCTGAATTTCTGAGCTCCATGAAATTTTTGATTTTTGAGCACCACAAAAATCGGCGGGGTTTTCCCTCGAGCCTATCCGAGAATAGTGCTCCATGGGCGGATACGGGTTGGCTGACGCCCCGCTGAAATTTCGAGCTCCAGAAATTTTTCAAAGTGTGAGCACCACACACATCAACGGTCTTTTTCACAGTGCATGTCCGAGAATAGTGACACATGAGCGGATATGGATTTTTCTAAGCCCCTTCACACTTAGAAAAAATCCGCTTAAATTTTCCGAAAATTTTTCTAAGTCCCGCAGGACTTAGAAAAAAATTCGTAAAAAATCAGGAGAACCACCCCCACGGACATCCCAACACTTTGCCAACGTTGTCCGAACATTAGGTGATCCACCTGGACCCCGGGAGAGGTCAGGGTCGGTTCGCAGCCTGGAGCTCACTTTCAAACATTTCCTCTCCCTATATACTTGCCGAAGGGTTTCTGCAGACCACCGGATTTTGCACGAGTAGGTGAGTTATATCCCCCTAACATTGGTAGACCCAAATTCGCTCTCCTGGTAGACCCAAGTTATATTATGGGGTAGACCCAGTTTCGAGCATGGGGTAGACCCAGTTTCGAACATAGGGTAGACCCAACCGATCATTTTGAAAAATTTAATCCGAGATTTGGACACTATCTCTGGGCATTTTAACCATGTTCAACCCCCTTTGGACTGACTTCCAGCTTTTTCCACCGATGATTGCTGGAATTTTTATCCGAGATTTGGACACTTTCTCTGGGCATTTTAACCATTTTCAACCCCTTTGGACAGACTTCCAGCTTTTTCCACCGATGATTGCTGGAATTTTTATCCGAGATTTGGACACTTTCTCTGGGCATTTTAACCATTTTCAACCCCTTTGGACAGACTTCCAGGTTTTTCCACCGATGATTGCTGGATTTTTATCCGAGATTTGGACACTTTCTCTGGGCATTTTAACCATTTTCAACCCCTTTGGACAGACTTCCAGGTTTTTCTACCGATGATTGCTGGAATTTTTATCCGAGATTTGGACACTTTCTCTGGGCATTTTAACCATTTTCAACCCCTTTGGACAGACTTCCAGGTTTTTTCCACCGATGATTGCTGGAATTTTTATCCGAGATTTGGACACTTTCTCTGGGCATTTTAACCATTTTCAAACCCCTTTGGACAGACTTCCAGGTTTTTCCACCGATGATTGCTGGAATTTTTATCCGAGATTTGGACACCTTTCTCTGGGCATTTTAACCATTTTCAACCCCTTTGGACAGACTTCCAGGTTTTTCCACCGATGATTGCTGGAATTTTTATCCGAGATTTGGACACTTTCTCTGGGCATTTTAACCATTTTCAACCCCTTTGGACAGACTTCCAGGTTTTTCCACCGATGATTCCTGGAAATTTCCCCCATGATTTGGACCTGTTTTGGGGGCATTTTAAACATTTTCGACCATTTTTGACATTTTTCCAACTTTTAAAAAATGACTCGTGGTACTTTTAAACTTCATTTCTAACAGTTTTATGCACATTTTAACAATTTTCGACCATTTTTGACATTTTCCAACTTTTAAAAAATGACTCCTGGTAGTTTTAAACTTCATTTCTAACACTTTTATGCACAATTTAACCATTTTCGACCATTTTTGACATTTTCCCAACTTTTTATCAAATGACTCCTGATAGTTTTAAAAATCATTTGAACAGTTTTGTGCACATTTTAAGCATTTTCGACAATTTTTGACATTTTTTCAACTTTTTAACAAATGACTCCTGGTAAATTTAAACATCATTTTGAACAGTTTTGTGCACATTTTAACCATTTTCGACCATTTTTAACATTTTTCCAACTTTTTCACAGATGACACCCCATGCAATTACCCAGCATTTGGAACACCATTCTGGGCACGAAGACCGTTTTAGCCACGTTCAACTTTTTCCCAACTGTACCCCCCGATGACTCTAAATATCTTTCCCCGGCTTTTGGAACACTTATCTGGGCATTGTGACAGTTTTTACACACTTTTGTAAAACTTTGGTATTACGACTCGAAACTTGCCCGATGGAGAGTGGCTTTTCTCGGAGAGGGAAACTCCTAGTACCCGCTTGATTACTTTGAAACAATAGTCCCGGTTGGCCGGACTCATTTCTGCCGTCTCGCGGACAAACGGAGGTCTTACGTCAAAATACCGTTCCAGCACAAGAGAGTCATTTCACGGGTAGTTGAGCTCAAATTAAAGGGTAAAGTGTAACTTATCAGTTATATCCTCGTTTGTTATACAAGTGACCGTTTTTTGGGAAGCTTTTCCGGGGTGAAATTGACCCCCGAACCGACCTGCACTGCTCTAATACAAGTGCCCGTAATTGGGACACTATTTCTGGCTAAACATCACCCCAGGACGGCCCTGGAAAGACTAATTTTACACAAAATTGTGAATTATACATCTACCCACAAATGAGACACAATTCCTGGGTAAATAGACCAACCAGAACCACTCAGGACCAGTTCCAATACAAGCACTCGTTGTCATAAAAGTGCCCATTATAGGCACATTGATTGTGGCATAACTTTACTTCACGAACCACCCTGGAAGATTATTTTATACAGAATGGTCAATATACATCTACCCTCATATGAGACAAAAATTCAGGTTAAATGGACCAACCAGAACCACCCAAGACCAGTTCCAATGCAACCACTATTTTTAACGCAAATTTACCCCAATTTGGACACTATTTATGGCTTAACATCCCCCCAGAACATCCCTGGAAGACTAATTTTATACCAAATTGTCAATTATAAATCTACCCACAAATGAGACACAATTCCTGGGTAAATAGACCAACCAGAACCACTCAGGACCAGTTCCAACACAAGCACTCGTTGTCATAAAAGTGCCCAAATTAGGCACATTGATTGTGGCATAACTTTACTTCACAACCACCCTGGAAGATTATTTTATACAGAATGGTCAATATACATCTCCCCTCATATGAGACAAAAATTCAGGTTAAATGACCAACCAGAACCACCCAAGACCAGTTCCAATGCAACCACTATTTTTAACGAAATTTACCCCAATTTGGCACTCTTGCCTAACATCCACCCAGAACATCCCTGGAAGATTATTTTATAGAAAATGGTCAATATACTACTTCCCTCATATGAGACAAAAATTCAGGTACAGGACCAAGAACGCTCAGGACCAGTTCCAAACCTCAGCACTCGTTCAATCAAGCACTCGTTGCCCAAATTAGCATCATTGTTGTGCAAACTCTTCTGCAAACTTACTCACAACCACCCTGGAATTATAACAGAATTGTAATACATACATGTCAATATACATCTGACCCGACAAGAACAAAATTCAGGGAAAATGGACCAACCAGAACCACAAGACCAGTTCCAAGACAACCACTTTTTACTCAATACCCCAATTTGGACACAATTGACACTTTATGGCTTAACATCCCCACCAAACCTCCCTGGAAGATTATTTTATACAGAATTGGTCAATATACAACTACCCTCATATGAGACAAAAATTCAGGCTAAATGGACCAACCAGAACCGCTCAGGACCAGTTCCAACACAAGCACTCGTTGTCATAAAAGTGTCCAAATTAGGCACATTGTTTGTGCATAACTTTTCACAACTACCCTGGAAGATTATTTATACAGAATGGTCAATATACATCTACCCTCATATGAGAACAAAAATTCAGGGAAAATGGACCCAACCAGACCACAACCAGTCCAAAGCCACCCAATTACCGCCAATTACCACTATTCCTGCCCCTAACCCCCTCCCCCCCCCAGACCCCCCTCCCTCTGCCTAACTTCCCCCCAGACTCCTGAACATTTTACCAATTACATCTCCTCATAGAGACAAAAATTCAGGGTAAATGGACCAACCAGAACCACTCAGGACCAGTTCCAACACAAGCACTCGTTGTCATAAAAGTGCCCAAATTAGCACATTGATTGTGCATAACTGGAGCTTATAATTCACAACCACCCGAAATTTTCAATGGTCAATACATCTCCCCACACTCCCCTCATAATGAGACAAAAATCGGTTAATGGACCACCCAGAACCACCCAAGACCATTCCAAGCAACCATATTTTTAACGAAATTACCCCAATTTGGCACTTATTCTTGCCTAACATCCACCCAGAACATCCCTGAAATTAGAAGGATTAATTTTATAGAAATGTATGTCATATACATTCAATCATATGTAAATTGCCCAAGGACAAACCAGAACAGACCATCAGGACCAGTTCCAAATCAAGCACTCGTTGTCATAAAAGTGCCCAAATTAGGCACATTGTTTGTGGCATAACTTTACTTCACAACCACCCTGGAAGATTATTTTATACAGAATGGTCAATATACATCTACCCTCATATGAGACAAAAATTCAGGGAAAATGGACCACAACCAGAACCACCCAAGACCAGTTCCAAGACAACCACTATTTTTAACGCAATTTACCCCAATTTGGACACTATTTATGGCTTAACATCCCCCCAGAACCTCCCTGGAAGATTATTTTATACAGAATGGTCAATATACAACTACCCTCATATGAGACAAAAATTCAGGCTAAATGGACCAACCAGAACCGCTCAGGACCAGTTCCAACACAAGCACTCGTTGTCATAAAAGTGTCCAAATTAGGCACATTGTTTGTGGCATAACTTTACTTCACAACTACCCTGGAAGATTATTTTATACAGAATGGTCAATATACATCTCCCCTCATATGAGACAAAAATTCAGGGAAAATGGACCAACCAGAACCACCCAAGACCAGTTCCAATGCAACCACTATTTTTAACGAAATTTACCCCAATTTGGGCACTTATTCTTGCCTAACATCCACCCAGAACCTCCCTGGAAGATTATTTTATACAGAATTGTCAATATACATCTCCCCTCATATGAGACAAAAATTCAGGGTAAATGGACCAACCAGAACCACTCAGGACCAGTTCCAACACAAGCACTCGTTGTCATAAAAGTGCCCAAATTAGGCACACTGTTTGTGGCATAACTTTACTTCACAACTACCCTGGAAGATTATTTTATACAGAATGGTCAATATACATCTCCCCTCATATGAGTCAAAAATTCAGGGAAAATGGACCAACCAGAACCACCCAAGACCAGTTCCAATGCAACCACTATTTTTAACGAAAATTACCCCAATTTGGACACTATTTCTTGCCTAACATCCCCCCAGAACCTCCCTGGAAGATTATTTTATAGAAAATGGTCAATATACATCTCCCCTCATATGAGACAAAAATTCAGGTTAAATAGACCAACCAGAACCACCCAGGACCAGTTCCAACACAAGCACTCGTTGTCATAAAAGTGCCCAAATTAGGCACACTGTTTAAGGCATAACTTTACTTCACAACTACCCTGGAAGATTATTTTATACAGAATGGTCAATATACATCTCCCCTCATATGAGACAAAAATTCAGGGGAAAATGGACCAACCAGAACCACCCAAGACCAGTTCCAAGACAACCACTATTTTTGACGCAATTTACCCCAATTTGGGCACTATTTCTTGCCTAACATCCACCCAGAACCTCCCTGGAAGATTATTTTATAGAAAATGGTCAATATACATCTCCCCTCATATGAGACAAAAATTCAGGGTAAATGGACCAACCAGAACCGCTCAGGACCAGTTCCAATACAAGCACTCGTTGTCATAAAAGTGCCCAAATTAGGCACATTGTTTGTGGCATAACTTTACTTCACAACCACCCTGGAAGATTATTTTATACAGAATGGTCAATATACATCTCCCCTCATATGAGACAAAAATTCAGGTTAAATGGACCAACCAGAACCACCCAAGACCAGTTCCAAGACAACCACTATTTTTGACGCAATTTACCCCAATTTGGGCACTTATTCTTGCCTAACATCCACCCAGAACCTCCCTGGAAGATTATTTTATAGAAAATGGTCAATATACATCTCCCCTCATATGAGACAAAAATTCAGGCTAAATGGACCAACCAGAACCGCTCAGGACCAGTTCCAACACAAGCACTCGTTGTCATAAAAGTGCCCAAATTAGGCACATTGTTTGTGGCATAACTTTACTTCACAACCACCCTGGAAGATTATTTTATACAGAATGGTCAATATACATCTACCCTCATATGAGACAAAAATTCAGGGAAAATGGACCAACCAGAACCACCCAAGACCAGTTCCAAGACAACCACTATTTTTGACGCAATTTACCCCAATTTGGGCACTATTTCTTGCCTAACATCCACCCAGAACCTCCCTGGAAGATTATTTTATAGAAAATGGTCAATATACATCTCCCCTCATATGAGACAAAAATTCAGGGTAAATGGACCAACCAGAACCACCCAGGACCAGTTCCAACACAAGCACTCGTTGTCATAAAAGTGCCCATATAAGGCACATTGTTTGTGGCATAACTTTACTTCACAACCACCCTGGAAGATTATTTTATACAGAATGGTCAATATACATCTCCCCTCATATGAGACAAAAATTCAGGTTAAATGGACCAACCAGAACCACCCAAGACCAGTTCCAATGCAACCACTATTCTTAACGAAAATTACCCCAATTTGGACACTATTTCTTGCCTAACATCCCCCAGAACCTCCCTGGAAGACTAATTTTATACAAAATTGTCAATAATACATGCACCCACATTTTAGGCACTTTTTCCGGGGAAAATAACCCCCCCAGAACCGAACTGGGCTACTTTTTATACAAACCAGTACGCACTGGGACGCTATGGAATCCGCAGAACTCTGCCACACTGTGGACAAACTGTGGTACTGCGACCGTTTAAGCTCCCGTAAGCTATGCACTTTTAGCGTTTAAAATTACCTTTCTGGCTGAAAAGAAAATCTTTTTACACACCCACTCTACTCTAATAAAGGTCCCCTTATTTTAGAAACTATTCCCGAGTGAAAATAAGCCCACAGAACGAAGTCGACATGCTTTTTATACATGCACGTTGGTCTATTACAGTCAACCAGCATTTGGGACACTCTTC
Source organism: Stigmatopora argus (assembly GCF_051989625.1). NCBI lineage: Eukaryota > Metazoa > Chordata > Actinopteri > Syngnathiformes > Syngnathidae > Stigmatopora > Stigmatopora argus. The sequence continues at coordinate 9,898 of NW_027520167.1, forward strand.
CTGGGTAAACTTTTGCACCAGAACCTCCCTGGAGCATTTATTTTGATACCAAATCGTCAATAATACATGCACCCAGAATTTATGCACTTTTTCCGGTGAAAATAACCCACCAGAACCGAAATATCCTCCTTTTTTTATACAGACTTTGACGCACTGGGCCTCTATGTAACCTGAAAAACTCTGCCACACTGTGGACAAACTTTATTACTGCGACCGTTGAAAATCCCGTAAGCTTATGCACTTTTCCCGGTTAAAAACACCTTTTGGGCTGAAAAGAAACGCTTTTTACACACCCACTCTACTCTAATAAAGGTCCCCTTATTTTAGAAACTATTCCTGAGTGAAAATAAGCCCCCAGAACGAAGTCGACATGCTTTTTATACATGCACGTTGGTCTATTACAGTCAACCCGCATTTGGGACACTCTTCCTGGGTAAACTGGAGCGTTTATTTTGACACCAAATGGTGTATAATACATGCACCCAGAATTTATGCACTTTTTCAGGGTAAAATAACCCCCCAGAACCGAAATATCCTGCTTTTTATACAGAATTTGACGCACTGGGCCGCCGCTATGGAACCCGCAGAACTCTGCCACATTGTGGACAATTTTTTTTTACTGCAATTAGGGTCAAATTGCCGGGTCAAAAGTGTCATTTCTTCGGGTAAATCACCCTCCTGGGCCCGGTTTTAATGTTTAAAAAGGTCCAGTATTTGTATTAAAGATATAATATTTGTATTTGATCGATGAGTGCTGATTTAAAACCAAATTTAATGCATTTTTGGCACTTTTGAGAATGGTCGTATGTCGTCGTATTTGGTCGCGCCGACGTTTATGGCTGTCTTTTACCCAGGAAAATAACTCCCAGTGCCCGGTAGTCATGTCTGATAAGCTCCAGTAAGCTCGAGTATTTGTATTTCATCAATAAATGCTGATTTTACCCCATTTTAGTGCATATTTGGGACTTTTGCGAATGGTCGTCGTACTTGGTCGCGCAGACGTTTATGGCTGTCTTTCCCCCGTGAAAATCATCCCCAGTTTCTGGTAGTCATGTCTGATCAGCTCCAGTATTTGTATTTAATCAACAAGTGCTGATTTTAGTTCATTTTGGCACTTTTGAGAATGGTCGCACGTCGTCGTATTTGGTCGCGCCGACGTTTATAGCTGTCTTTCCCCCCGGAAAATCACCCCCAGTGCCCGGTAGTCATGTCTGATCAGCCCCAGTAAGCTCCAGTAATTCTATTTCATCCATAAGTGCTGATTTTAACCCATTTTAGTGAATTTTTGGCCCTATGGCGAATGGTCGTCGCGCCGACGTTTATGGCTGTCTTTTCCCCAGGAAAATCACCCCCATTGCCCGGTAGTCATGTCAGATAAGCTCCAGTAATTGTATTTCATCAACTAGTGCTGATTTTAGTTCATTTTGGGCACTTTTGAGAATGGTCGTATGTCGTCGTATTTGGTCGTTCCGACTTTTATGGCTGTCTTTTCCCCAGGAAAATCACCCCCAGAGCCCGCTAGTCATGTCTGATAAGCTCCAGTAACTCTATTTCATCCATAAGTGCTGATTTTAGTTCATTTTAGGCACTTTTGAGAATGGTCGTATTTGGTCGCGCCGACGTTTATAGCTGTCTTTCCCCCCGGAAAATCACCCCCAGTGCCCGGTAGTCATGTCTGATCAGCTCCAGTAACTCTATTTCATCCATAAGTGCTGATTTTAGTTCATTTTAGGCACTTTTGAGAATGGTCGTATTTGGTCGCGCCGACGTTTATAGCTGTCTTTCCCCCTGGAAAATCACCCCCAGTGCCCGGTAGTCATGTCTGATCAGCTCCAGTAAGCTCCAGTAATTGTATTTCACCCATAAGTGCTGATTTTAACCCATTTTAGTGAATTTTTGGACCTTTGGCGAATGGTCGTCGTCGCGCAGACCTTTATAGCTGTCTCCCCCCCGGGAAAATCACCCCCAGTGCCCGATATTAATGTCTGAAAAGCTTCAGTATTTGTATTTTATCGTTTAAAAACGATCACTCCGCTTTTGGAACACTTTTCTAGGGAATATTAACCATTTTCCGCACCTTAAGAGAGTCAGATCTACTCCCGCCGACCTTTATATCTGTCTCCCCCCCCGAGAAAATCACCCCCAGAGCCCGGTAGTCATGTCTGAAAAGCCCCAGTAACTTCCAGTAATTGTAATTAATCATTAAATGCTGTTTTTAAAACTATTACTACGATTTTGGAACACTTTTTCTGGGCATTACCTTGCTCCTTTTCGCCGTCTTGCGGACAAACTTTGGTACTGCAATCGGGCTCAAATTGCCGGGTCAAAAGTGCCATTTCCTCGGGTAAATCAACCTCATGGGCCAAGTTTTAATGTTTAAAAAGGTCCAGTATTTGTATTAAAGATATAGTATTTGTATTTCATCAATGAGTGCTGATTTAAAACCCATTTTAGTTCATTTTGGGCACTTTTGAGAATGGTCGTATGTCGTCGTATTTGGTCGCGTGCCGACGTTTATGGCTGTCTTTACCCAGGGGAAATCACCCCCAGTGCCTGGTAGTCATGTCTGATAAGCTCCAGTAAGCTCCAGTATTTTTTATTTCATCCATAAGTGCTGATTTTAACCCATTTTAGTGAATTTTTGGGCCTTTGGCGAACGGTCGTCGCGCCGACGTTTATGGCTGTCTTTTACCCAGGAAAATCACCCCCAGAGCCCAGTAGTCATGTCTGATAAGCTCCAGTAACTCTATTTCATCCATAAGTGCTGATTTTATTTCATTTTAGGCACTTTTGAGAATGGTCGTATGTCGTCGTATTTGGTCGCGTGCCGACGTTTATGGCTGTCTTTCCCCCTGGAAAATCACCCCAAGAGCCTGGTAGTCATGTCTGATAAGCTCCAGTAAGCTCCAGTAATTCTATTTCATCCATAAGTGCTGATTTTAACCCATTTTAGTGAAATTTTGGCACTTTCGCCAATGGTCGTCGTCGTCGCGCCGACCTTTATAGCTGTCTCCCCCCCCCCGGGAAAATCACCCTCAGTGCCCGATATTAATGTGTGGAAAAGCTCCAGTATTTGTATTTCATGGTTTAAAAACCATCACTACGCTTTTGGAAACACTTTTCTGCACATTTTAACCATTTCCCGGTACCTTAAGAGAGTCATAGTTACTCCCGCCGTTTACCCGGCCTGGTTGATGGACCTTGCTCATTTTCGCCGTCTGGCGGACAAACTTCAGTACTGCATTCGGGTCAGGTGCGGTCGACATTTCTTGCCGGCTTTTCAAGCACTTTGCCTGGGTTGATTTAAAACATTTTGCCCTGTTTATTTTTAACAAGTTTACCCACGTTTTACAAATCTTCTGCGGGCTTTAGATGCACTATTCCTGGGTTGATTAAAAAAAAATTGCCCTTATTATTTTTAACAAGTTTACCCACGTTTTACAAATCTTCTGCGGGCTTTAGATGCACTATTCCTGGGTTGATTTTAAACATGTTGCCCTTTATTTTTAACAAGTTTACCCACGTTTTTCAAAACTTTGTGCAAGCTTTAGATGCACTATTCCTGGGTTGATTTAAAACATTTTGCCCTTTTTATTTTAACAAGTTTACCCACGTTTTACAACTCTTCTGCGGGCTTTAGATGCACTATTCCTGGGTTGATTTTAAACATTTTGCCCTTTTTATTTTTAACAAGTTTACCCACGTTTTACAACTCTTCTGCGGGCTTTAGATGCACTATTCCTGGGTTGATTTTAAACATTTTGCCCTTTTTATTTTTAACAAGTTTACCCACGTTTTTCAAAACTTTGTGCGGGCTTTAGATGCACTATTCCTGGGTTGATTTTAAACATTTTGGCCTTTTTATTTTAACAAGTTTACCCACGTTTTTCAAAACTTTGTGCAAGCTTTAGATGCACTATTCCTGGGTTGATTTTAAACATTTTGCCCTTTTTATTTTAACAAGTTTACCCACGTTTTACAAATCTTCTGCGGGCTTTAGATGCACTATTCCTGGGTTGATTTAAAACATTTTGGCCTGTTTATTTTTAACAACTTTACCCATGTTTTACAAAACTTTCTGCGGGCTTTTCAAACACTTTTCCTGGGTTGATTTTTAACATTTTGGCCTGTTTATTTTTAACAACTTTACCCACGTTTTTCAAAACTTTGTGCGGGCTTTAGATGCACTATTCCTGGGTTGATTTAAAACATGTTGCCCTTTATTTTTAACAAGTTTACCCATGTTTTACAAAACTTTAAGGGGGCTTTTCAAACACTTTTCCTGGGTTGATTTTAAACATTTTGGCCTGTTTATTTAAAACAACTTTACCCATGTTTTTCAAAACTTTAAGGGGGCTTTTCAAACACTTTTCCTGGGTTGATTTTTAACATTTTGGCCTGTTTATTTAAAACAACTTTACCCATGTTTTTCAAAACTTTAAGGGGGTTTTTCCAAACACTTTTCCTGGGTTGATTTTAAACATTATGCCCATTTTATTTTTAACAAGTTTACCCATGTTTTACAAAACTTTAAGGGGGCTTTAAGAACGCTATTCCTGGGTACAATTTAAACATTTTCATCAGTATTTTGCAAAACTTTTACCCTGCTTTTCAAACACTTTTCCTGGGTTGATTTTTAACATTTTGCCCTTTTTATTTTTAACAAGTTTACCCATACTTTTCAAAACTTTAAGGGGGCTTTTCAAACACTTTTCCTGGGTTGATTTTAAACATTTTGCCCATTTTATTTTTAACAACTTTACCCATGTTTTTCAAAACTTTAAGGGGGCTTTTCAAACACTTTTCCTGGGTTGATTTTTAACATTTTGGCCTGTTTATTTAAAACAACTTTACCCATGTTTTTCAAAACTTTAAGGGGGTTTTTCCAAACACTTTTCCTGGGTTGATTTTAAACATTATGCCCATTTTATTTTTAACAAGTTTACCCATGTTTTACAAAACTTTAAGGGGGCTTTAAGAACGCTATTCCTGGGTACAATTTAAACATTTTCATCAGTATTTTGCAAAACTTTTACCCTGCTTTTCAAACACTTTTCCTGGGTTGATTTTTAACATTTTGAACTGTTTCATTTAAACAACTTC
>NW_027520167.1:22500-25000 GCF_051989625.1 Stigmatopora argus
GGGCGTGCACAGTGCACCTACCGCTCCGCGGCAAGGCCCGAACCAGGTCACGGGGAGCGACGATTTCGTGACAAGGACGAGACCAGGCCAGCGAGCGCGGTGGCACGAGTTTTGTGGGTCTGGCCGCCAACATCGAAGATGTATTAATCGGACTCAGGCGCGCCACAAACCCCGGCGAGGAACGGGCCCGTCAGACGCTTACCCGTCAAGGAATCACGTAAGCCGGGGAACCGCCTCTAGTTAAGCACGCGCTCACGCGCACCGGCCAAAACCACCCAGCTTGTCCGCACACCCGCGATGGTTCGGGTGCCAACCTGTACCTTGTCACTTGTAGATCACCCGCGTTTATGGGCCGGCCAGGGTGTCTGCCATCGCTCCAGCTCGTCGCAATCTCGCCGGAACCAGCCGGTCTCCGCCGCCCCTTTTGCCCCGGGTGGGCTACCGTCAAACCCCTCAGCTGGATGAGTGGGTAGTGGGGGGGGGACCGGCGACCACGGGCGCTCCGTCATATCCAACCGGAGGCATTGAACCCCCCTCCGCCCCGCCGGAGGCGAGGGGAGAGTAGCGGGTACCCGTGGCCTTTGGGGCTTCGGTTCCGGCGTGGTCGGGGTCGACCGTGTACGGCCCTGCGTCTTGGAATTCGAAGGTAGCGTAGGATTTGCAACTTGCCCTCATTCGGTTTTTGGCTTACGGGCTGATTTGTTCACTTGTTCCCTCATTCGTTTTTTGGCTTTTGGCTTACGGCTGATTGTTCCCTCATTCGTTTTTTGGCTCATGGCTGATTTGTTTCACATTGTTTCTTTCGGCAAAGACTGATTTTCCACTTGCTTCGCCACACAATTTTCGGATCGGCTATGGGCTCGCCGCCGCGAGGGAGTTGACCCAGATACACCCGCTGTCAACAGCCACCGACGCCTACCGCGGACGGAGGGCCGAGGTGCCGCAGACGGGGAACGAGGCTCCCAAGGGCGCCAAGGACTCGACCTGAGCAGTCCTGTGCAACGACCCACGAGATGCGCGACAACTTCCACCATATGCAGAGGCTTCCGGAGCAACCACGCGCACGGGACCTGAAAGGGCTTGAAACCGCCTGTGGCCGCGTGTGTACCTGGATAGCGCTAACGCCACCGGGCCGTCCCAAGTACGACTCGCCGATGTAACGTCGCTTACCGTCCTCCAGGACTCACAACGGTGCGCACACCGATCCTCCCCACAGACAGGACATGTTATCCGCGCTTACAGCGCCCTTCCACACTCCACGGTTTCCGCCGCCGGCTCGGGGAGGGAGCCAGTTTTCCCGGGGCTTCATTGTTTCTTTCGGCAAAGACTGATTTTCCACTTGCTTCGCCACACAATTTTCGGATCGGCTATGGGCTCGCCGCCGCCTTTCAGAGTGTTGCCTTTATGCCGGTTGCTCAAGCCGGTGTTGGTCCATTCCGGTTGCTCAGGCCGGTCATGGTCCATGCCAACAAACCCAACGAGATGCGCGACAACTTCCACCGTTGCAGAGGCTTCAGGTGACGACAGCTCACGCGGGACACGCACCACACAAAGGCCATGTCATCCGCACGAACCGTGCGCCCTTCCACACTCCGCGGCTTCCTGGCCGGCTCGAGGGTAAGAGGCAGGCGGGTTCGGGTTCACTCCGCTCGGAACTCATCCAACGAGATGCGCGACAACTTCCACCGTTGCAGAGGCTTCCGGTGACGACAGCTGACGCGGGACACGCACCACACACAGGCCATGTCATCCGCAAGAACCGTGCGCCCTTCCACACTCCGCGGCTTGAAACCGTTGCAGAGGCTTCCGGTGACGACAGCTCACGCGGGACACGCACCACACAGAGGCCATGTGATCCGCACCAACCGTGCGCCCTTCCACACTCCGCGGCTTCCTGGCCGGCTCGAGGATAAGATGCAGGCGGGTTAACTTTCACTCTCCGCTCGGATATCATCCAACAAACCCAACGAGATGCGCGACAACTTCCACCGTTGCAGAGGCTTCAGGTGACGACAGCTCACGCGGGACACGCACCACACAAAGGCCATGTCATCCGCACGAACCGTGCGCCCTTCCACACTCCGCGGCTTCCTGGCCGGCTCGAGGGTAAGAGGTAGACGGGTTATAAAGGTTTCACTCTGCTCGGAACTGATCCAACAAACCCAACGAGATGCGCGACAACTTCCACCGTTGCAGAGGCTTCCGGTGACGACAGCTCACACGGGACGACCCGAAAGGGCTCGGAACCAGAGGTGGCCGCGTGTCTTACCCTGGAGTGATGCTAACGCCGTCGGGCCGACCCTCGTTCGACTCGCCGACGCCATCGGGCCGAACCTAGTTCGACTCGCCGACAGCGTCGGGCCGACCCTCGTTCGACTCGCCGACGGTTGGTCGCTTACCATCCAAGAGACACCACGGAAGCTCACTCACTAGCCCTCCTCACAGACGGATGTCAACCGTACGAACCGTGCGCCCTTCCACACTCCGCGGCTTCCTGGCC
>NW_027520167.1:30000-33552 GCF_051989625.1 Stigmatopora argus
CCTGAATAGCACACCATCGTCGGACTGGTGTAGACGGTTACGACCGCCTTAGTGAGTTCGCCACTCTCACTTGTCGAAAATTTTCTAAGTCCCTTCACACTTAGAAAAAATTCGTTAAAATCAGGAGGACCACCCTCGGACACCCCAACACCTTGCAAACGTTGTCCGAACATAGGGTGATCTACCTGGACCCCGGGAGAGCGGAGGGTCGGTTCGCAGCCTGGAGCTCACATTCAAAATTTTTCTCTCCCTATAATCTTGCCGAAGGGTTTCTGCAGACCACCGGATTTTGCATGAGTAGGTGAGTTATATCCCCTTACATTTGGTAGACCCAAATTCGCTCTCCTGGTAGACCCAAGTTATATTATGGGGTAGACCCAGTTTCGAGCATGGGGTAGACCCACGTGAATGCCCTGGTAGACCCAAATCATGCGAGCACCATAAAAATCAGCGGGGTTTTTCCTCGAGCCTATCCGAGGATAGGCTCACATGAGCGGATATGGGTTTGTAATGGCTCGCTGAAAATCACGAGCTCCAGAGATTTTTCTCTGAAAATTTTTCTAAGTGTGAGCACCACACACATCAACGGTGTTTTCCCTCGAGCCTATCCGAGGATAGGCTCACGAGGGCGGATATGGGTTTGTATTGCCTCGCTGAAAGCCTGAGCTCCAGAAATTTTTCTAAGTGTGAGCACCACACACATCAACGGTGTTTTCCAACATGCCTATCCGAGGATAGTGACACATGAGCGGATTGGGTTGGCTGATGCCCCGCTGAAAACCTGAGCTCCAGAAATTTTTCTAAGTGTGAGCACCACACACTTCAACGGTCTTTTTCACAGTGCATGTCCGAGGATAGTGACACATGAGCGGATTGGGCTGGCTGATGCCCCGCTGAATTTCTGACCTCCAGAAATTTTTCTAAGTGTGAGCACCACACACTTCGGCGGGGTTTTTCCCCGAGCCTATCCGAGGATAGGCTCACATGAGCGGATATGGGTTTGGAATGGCTCGCTGAAATCCTGAGCTCCAGAGATTTTTCTCAGAAAATTTTTCTAAGTGTGAGCACCACACACATCAACGGGGTTTTCCAACATGCCTGTCCGAGGATAGTGACACATGAGCGGATTGGGTCGGCTGATGCCCCGCTGAAAACCTGAGCTCCAGAAATTTTTCTAAGTGTGAGCACCACACACTTCAACGGTCTTTTTCACAGTGCATGTCCGAGGATAGTGACACATGAGCGGATTGGGCTGGCTGATGCCCCGCTGAATTTCTGACCTCCAGAAATTTTTCTAAGTGTGAGCACCACACATTTCGGCGGGGTTTTTCCCCGAGCCTATCCGAGGATAGGCTCACATGAGCGGATATGGGTTTGGAATTGCTCGCTGAAATCCTGAGCTCCAGAGATTTTTCTCAAATTTTTTCTAAGTGTGAGCACCACACACATCAACGGTGTTTTCCAACATGCCTGTCCGAGGATAGTGACACATGAGCGGATTGGGTCGGCTGATGCCCCGCTGAAATCCTGAGCTCCAGAATTTTTTCTAAGTGTGAGCACCACACACATCAACGGTGTTTTCCAACATGCCTATCCGAGGATAGTGACACGTGAGCGGATTGGGTCGGCTGATGCCCCGCTGAAATCCTGAGCTCCAGAATTTTTTCTAAGTGTGAGCACCACACACATCAACGGTGTTTCCCTCGAGCCTATCCGACGATAGGCTCACAAGGGCGGATATGGGTTTGTTTTGCCCCGCTGAAATTCTGAGCTCCAGAATTTTTTCTAAGTGTGAGCACCACACACATCAACGGTGTTTCCCTCGAGCCTATCCGACGATAGGCTCACAAGGGCGGATATGGGTTTGTAATGTCTCGCTGAAATCCTGAGCTCCAGAAATTTTTCTAAGTGTGAGCACCACACACATCAACGGTGTTTTCCAACATGCCTGTCCGAGGATAGTGACACATGAGCGGATTGGGTCGGCTGATGCCCCGCTGAAATCCTGAGCTCCAGAAATTTTTCTAAGTGTGAGCACCACACACTTCGGCGGGGTTTTTCCCCGAGCCTATCCGAGGATATGCTCACATGAGCGGATATGGGTTGCTGAAGCTCCCGCTGAGTTCCCGAGCTCCAGAAATTTTTCTAAGTGTGAGCACCACACACATCAACGGTCTTTTCCCCCGAGCCTATCCGAAGATAGGCTCACATGAGCGGATATGGGTTGCTGAAGCTCCCGCTGAGTTCCCGAGCTCCAGAAATTTTTCTAAGTGTGAGCACCACACACATCAACGGTCTTTTCCCCCGAGCCTATCCGAAGATAGGCTCACATGAGCGGATATGGGTTGCTGAAGCTCCCGCTGAGTTCCCGAGCTCCAGAAATTTTTCTAAGTGTGAGCACCACACACATCAACGGTCTTTTCCCCTGAGCCTATCCGAAGATAGGCTCACATGAGCGGATATGGGTTGCTGAAGCTCCCGCTGAGTTCCCGAGCTCCAGAATTTTTTCTAAGTGTGAGCACCACACACATCAACGGTCTTTTTCACGGTGCATGTCCGAGGATAGTGACACATGAGCGGATTGAGCTGGCTGATGCTCCGCTGAATTTCTGAGCTCCAGAAATTTTTCTAAGTGTGAGCACCACACACATCAACGGTCTTTTCCACCGAGCATATCCGAAGATAGGCTCACATGAGCGGATATGGGTTGCTGAAGCCCCCGCTGAGTTCCCGAGCTCCAGAAATTTTTCTAAGTGTGAGCACCACACACATCAACGGTGTTTTCCAACATGCCTGTCCGAGGATAGTGACACATGGGCGGATTGAGCAAGCTGATGCTCCGCTGAATTTCTGACCTCCAGAAATTTTTCTAAGTGTGAGCACCACACACATCAACGGTCTTTTCCCCCGAGCCTATCCGAAGATAGGCTCACATGAGCGGATATGGGTTGCCAAAGCCTCGCAAGTGTGAGCACCACACACATCAACGGTGTTTCCCTCGAGCCTATCCGACGATAGGCTCACAAGGGCGGATATGGGTTTGTTATGCCCCGCTGAAATTTCGAGCTCCAGAAATTTTTCCAAGTGTGAGCACCACACACATCTGCGGGGTCTTATCACGAGCTTATCCGAGGATAGTGACACACGAGCGGATATGGATTTTTCTAAGCCCCTTCACACTTAGAAAAAATCCGCTTAAAAAACACGAAAATTTTTCTAAGTCCCGTAGGACTTAGAAAAAAAATCGTTAAAAATCAGGAGGACCACCCTCGGACACCCCAACACCTTGCCAACGTTGTCCGAACATAGGGTGATCTACCTGGACCCCCGGGAGAGGTTAGGGTCGGTTCGCAGCCCGGAGCTCACCTTCAAAAATTTCCTCTCCCTATATACTTGCCGAAGGCTTTTTGCAGACCACCGGATTTTGCACGAGTAGGCAAATTATATCCCACCGGTCTTCACGGGCATCTGAGGACTTTCTCCCCGGGAATAGTGCTTCTTGGGCGGATATTATCGACAGATATCAGGTTTCATCGTCGAGCTCCATATATT
>NW_027520168.1:0-33528 GCF_051989625.1 Stigmatopora argus
CTAACATCCCCCCAGAACCTCCCTGGAAGACTAATTTTACACAATATTGTGAATTATACATCTACCCACAAATAGGACACCATTCCTGGGTAAATGGACCAACCAGAACCAATCAGGACCAGTTCCAATACAAGCACTCGTTGTCATAAAAGTGCCCAAATTAGGCACACTGTTTGTGGCATAACTTTACTTCACAACTATCCTGGAAGATTATTTTATACAGAATGGTCAATATACATCTACCCTCATATGAGACAAAAATTCAGGTTAAATGGACCAAACAGAACCACCCAAGACCAGTTCCAATGCAACCACTATTTTTAACGAAAATTACCCCAATTTGGACACTTATTCTTGCCTAACATCCACCCAGAAACTCCCTGGAAGATTATTTTATAGAAAATGGTCAATATACATCTCCCCTCATATGAGACAAAAATTCAGGGTAAATGGACCAACCAGAACCGCTCAGGACCAGTTCCAAGACAAGCACTCGTTGTCATAAAAGTGCCCATATTAGGTACATTGATTGTGGCATAACTTTACTTCACAACTACCCTGGAAGATTATTTTATACAGAATGGTCAATATACATCTACCCTCATAGGAGACAAAAATTCAGGGTAAATGGACCAACCAGAACCACCCAAGACCAGTTCCAAGACAACCACTATTTTTGACGCAATTTACCCCAATTTGGGCACTTATTCTTGCCTAACATCCCCCCAGAACCTCCCTGGAAGACTAATTTTACACAAAATTGTGAAGTATACATCTACCCACAAATAAGACACCATTCCTGGGTAAATGGACCAACCAGAACCACTCAGGACCAGTTCCAACACAAGCACTCGTTGTCATAAAAGTGCCCAAATTAGGCACACTGTTTGTGGAATAACTTTACTTCACAACTACCCTGGAAGATTATTTTATACAGAATGGTCAATATACATCTACCCTCATATGAGACAAAAATTCAGGTTAAATGGACCAAACAGAACCACCCAAGACCAGTTCCAATGCAACCACTATTTTTAACGAAAATTACCCCAATTTGGACACTTATTCTTGCCTAACATCCCCCCAGAACCTCCCTGGAAGACTAATTTTACACAATATTGTGAATTATACATCTACCCACAAATAAGACACCATTCCTGGGTAAATGGACCAACCAGAACCAATCAGGACCAGTTCCAATACAAGCACTCGTTGTCATAAAAGTGCCCAAATTAGGCACACTGTTTGTGGAATAACTTTACTTCACAACTACCCTGGAAGATTATTTTATACAGAATGGTCAATATACATCTACCCTCATATGAGACAAAAATTCAGGTTAAATGGACCAAACAGAACCACCCAAGACCAGTTCCAATGCAACCACTATTTTTAACGAAAATTACCCCAATTTGGACACTTATTCTTGCCTAACATCCACCCAGAAACTCCCTGGAAGATTATTTTATAGAAAATGGTCAATATACATCTCCCCTCATATGAGACAAAAATTCAGGGTAAATGGACCAACCAGAACCGCTCAGGACCAGTTCCAAGACAAGCACTCGTTGTCATAAAAGTGCCCATATTAGGTACATTGATTGTGGCATAACTTTACTTCCCAACTACCCTGGAAGATTATTTTATACAGAATGGTCAATATACATCTACCCTCATAGGAGACAAAAATTCAGGGTAAATGGACCAACCAGAACCACCCAAGACCAGTTCCAAGACAACCACTATTTTTGACGCAATTTACCCCAATTTGGGCACTTATTCTTGCCTAACATCCCCCCAGAACCTCCCTGGAAGACTAATTTTACACAAAATTGTGAAGTATACATCTACCCACAAATAAGACACCATTCCTGGGTAAATGGACCAACCAGAACCACTCAGGACCAGTTCCAACACAAGCACTCGTTGTCATAAAAGTGCCCAAATTAGGCACACTGTTTGTGGAATAACTTTACTTCACAACTACCCTGGAAGATTATTTTATACAGAATGGTCAATATACATCTACCCTCATAGGAGACAAAAATTCAGGGTAAATGGACCAACCAGAACCACCCAAGACCAGTTCCAAGACAACCACTATTTTTGACGCAATTTACCCCAATTTGGGCACTTATTCTTGCCTAACATCCCCCCAGAACCTCCCTGGAAGACTAATTTTACACAAAATTGTGAAGTATACATCTACCCACAAATAAGACACCATTCCTGGGTAAATGGACCAACCAGAACCACTCAGGACCAGTTCCAACACAAGCACTCGTTGTCATAAAAGTGCCCAAATTAGGCACACTGTTTGTGGAATAACTTTACTTCACAACTACCCTGGAAGATTATTTTATACAGAATGGTCAATATACATCTACCCTCATATGAGACAAAAATTCAGGTTAAATGGACCAAACAGAACCACCCAAGACCAGTTCCAATGCAACCACTATTTTTAACGAAAATTACCCCAATTTGGACACTTATTCTTGCCTAACATCCCCCCAGAACCTCCCTGGAAGACTAATTTTACACAATATTGTGAATTATACATCTACCCACAAATAAGACACCATTCCTGGGTAAATGGACCAACCAGAACCAATCAGGACCAGTTCCAATACAAGCACTCGTTGTCATAAAAGTGCCCAAATTAGGCACACTGTTTGTGGAATAACTTTACTTCACAACTACCCTGGAAGATTATTTTATACAGAATGGTCAATATACATCTACCCTCATATGAGACAAAAATTCAGGTTAAATGGACCAAACAGAACCACCCAAGACCAGTTCCAATGCAACCACTATTTTTAACGAAAATTACCCCAATTTGGACACTTATTCTTGCCTAACATCCACCCAGAAACTCCCTGGAAGATTATTTTATAGAAAATGGTCAATATACATCTCCCCTCATATGAGACAAAAATTCAGGGTAAATGGACCAACCAGAACCGCTCAGGACCAGTTCCAAGACAAGCACTCGTTGTCATAAAAGTGCCCATATTAGGTACATTGATTGTGGCATAACTTTACTTCCCAACTACCCTGGAAGATTATTTTATACAGAATGGTCAATATACATCTACCCTCATAGGAGACAAAAATTCAGGGTAAATGGACCAACCAGAACCACCCAAGACCAGTTCCAAGACAACCACTATTTTTGACGCAATTTACCCCAATTTGGGCACTTATTCTTGCCTAACATCCCCCCAGAACCTCCCTGGAAGACTAATTTTACACAAAATTGTGAAGTATACATCTACCCACAAATAAGACACCATTCCTGGGTAAATGGACCAACCAGAACCACTCAGGACCAGTTCCAACACAAGCACTCGTTGTCATAAAAGTGCCCAAATTAGGCACACTGTTTGTGGAATAACTTTACTTCACAACTACCCTGGAAGATTATTTTATACAGAATGGTCAATATACATCTACCCTCATAGGAGACAAAAATTCAGGGTAAATGGACCAACCAGAACCACCCAAGACCAGTTCCAAGACAACCACTATTTTTGACGCAATTTACCCCAATTTGGGCACTTATTCTTGCCTAACATCCCCCCAGAACCTCCCTGGAAGACTAATTTTACACAAAATTGTGAAGTATACATCTACCCACAAATAAGACACCATTCCTGGGTAAATGGACCAACCAGAACCACTCAGGACCAGTTCCAACACAAGCACTCGTTGTCATAAAAGTGCCCAAATTAGGCACACTGTTTGTGGAATAACTTTACTTCACAACTACCCTGGAAGATTATTTTATACAGAATGGTCAATATACATCTACCCTCATATGAGACAAAAATTCAGGTTAAATGGACCAAACAGAACCACCCAAGACCAGTTCCAATGCAACCACTATTTTTAACGAAAATTACCCCAATTTGGACACTTATTCTTGCCTAACATCCCCCCAGAACCTCCCTGGAAGACTAATTTTACACAATATTGTGAATTATACATCTACCCACAAATAAGACACCATTCCTGGGTAAATGGACCAACCAGAACCAATCAGGACCAGTTCCAATACAAGCACTCGTTGTCATAAAAGTGCCCAAATTAGGCACACTGTTTGTGGAATAACTTTACTTCACAACTACCCTGGAAGATTATTTTATACAGAATGGTCAATATACATCTACCCTCATATGAGACAAAAATTCAGGTTAAATGGACCAAACAGAACCACCCAAGACCAGTTCCAATGCAACCACTATTTTTAACGAAAATTACCCCAATTTGGACACTTATTCTTGCCTAACATCCACCCAGAAACTCCCTGGAAGATTATTTTATAGAAAATGGTCAATATACATCTCCCCTCATATGAGACAAAAATTCAGGGTAAATGGACCAACCAGAACCGCTCAGGACCAGTTCCAAGACAAGCACTCGTTGTCATAAAAGTGCCCATATTAGGTACATTGATTGTGGCATAACTTTACTTCCCAACTACCCTGGAAGATTATTTTATACAGAATGGTCAATATACATCTACCCTCATAGGAGACAAAAATTCAGGGTAAATGGACCAACCAGAACCACCCAAGACCAGTTCCAAGACAACCACTATTTTTGACGCAATTTACCCCAATTTGGGCACTTATTCTTGCCTAACATCCCCCCAGAACCTCCCTGGAAGACTAATTTTACACAAAATTGTGAAGTATACATCTACCCACAAATAAGACACCATTCCTGGGTAAATGGACCAACCAGAACCACTCAGGACCAGTTCCAACACAAGCACTCGTTGTCATAAAAGTGCCCAAATTAGGCACACTGTTTGTGGAATAACTTTACTTCACAACTACCCTGGAAGATTATTTTATACAGAATGGTCAATATACATCTACCCTCATAGGAGACAAAAATTCAGGGTAAATGGACCAACCAGAACCACCCAAGACCAGTTCCAAGACAACCACTATTTTTGACGCAATTTACCCCAATTTGGGCACTTATTCTTGCCTAACATCCCCCAGAACCTCCCTGGAAGACTAATTTTACACAAAATTGTGAAGTATACATCTACCCACAAATAAGACACCATTCCTGGGTAAATGGACCAACCAGAACCACTCAGGACCAGTTCCAACACAAGCACTCGTTGTCATAAAAGTGCCCAAATTAGGCACACTGTTTGTGGAATAACTTTACTTCACAACTACCCTGGAAGATTATTTTATACAGAATGGTCAATATACATCTACCCTCATATGAGACAAAAATTCAGGTTAAATGGACCAAACAGAACCACCCAAGACCAGTTCCAATGCAACCACTATTTTTAACGAAAATTACCCCAATTTGGACACTTATTCTTGCCTAACATCCCCCCAGAACCTCCCTGGAAGACTAATTTTACACAATATTGTGAATTATACATCTACCCACAAATAAGACACCATTCCTGGGTAAATGGACCAACCAGAACCAATCAGGACCAGTTCCAATACAAGCACTCGTTGTCATAAAAGTGCCCAAATTAGGCACACTGTTTGTGGAATAACTTTACTTCACAACTACCCTGGAAGATTATTTTATACAGAATGGTCAATATACATCTACCCTCATATGAGACAAAAATTCAGGTTAAATGGACCAAACAGAACCACCCAAGACCAGTTCCAATGCAACCACTATTTTTAACGAAAATTACCCCAATTTGGACACTTATTCTTGCCTAACATCCCCCCAGAACCTCCCTGGAAGACTAATTTTACACAATATTGTGAATTATACATCTACCCACAAATAAGACACCATTCCTGGGTAAATGGACCAACCAGAACCAATCAGGACCAGTTCCAATACAAGCACTCGTTGTCATAAAAGTGCCCAAATTAGGCACACTGTTTGTGGAATAACTTTACTTCACAACTACCCTGGAAGATTATTTTATACACAATGGTCAATATACATCTACCCTCATATGAGACAAAAATTCAGGTTAAATGGACCAAACAGAACCACCCAAGACCAGTTCCAATGCAACCACTATTTTTAACGAAAATTACCCCAATTTGGACACTTATTCTTGCCTAACATCCACCCAGAAACTCCCTGGAAGATTATTTTATAGAAAATGGTCAATATACATCTCCCCTCATATGAGACAAAAATTCAGGGTAAATGGACCAACCAGAACCACCCAAGACCAGTTCCAAGACAACCACTATTTTTGACGCAATTTACCCCAATTTGGGCACTTATTCTTGCCTAACATCCCCCCAGAACCTCCCTGGAAGACTAATTTTACACAAAATTGTGAAGTATACATCTACCCACAAATAAGACACCATTCCTGGGTAAATGGACCAACCAGAACCACTCAGGACCAGTTCCAACACAAGCACTCGTTGTCATAAAAGTGCCCAAATTAGGCACACTGTTTGTGGAATAACTTTACTTCACAACTACCCTGGAAGATTATTTTATACAGAATGGTCAATATACATCTACCCTCATATGAGACAAAAATTCAGGTTAAATGGACCAACCAGAACCACACAAGACCGGTTATAATGCAACCACTATTTTTGACGCAATTTACCCCAATTTGGGGCACTATTTCTGGCTTAAAATCCCCCCAGAACCTCCCTGGAAGACTAATTTTACACAAAATCATCAATAATACATGCACCCACATTTTAGGCACTTTTTCCGGGGAAAATAACCCCCCAGAACCGAAATGGGCTACTTTTTATACAAACCAGTACGCACTGGGCCGCTATGGAACCCGCAGAACTCTGCCACACTGTGGACATTTTTTTTTACTGCAATTAGGGTCAAATTGCCGGGTCAAAAGTGTCATTTCTTCGGGTAAATCACCCTCCTGGGCCCGGTTTTAATGTTTAAAAAGGTCAAATATTTGTATTAAATATATAATATTTGTATTTGATCGATGAGTGCTGATTTAAAACCAATTTTAGTGCATTTTGGGCACTTTTGAGAATGGTCGTATGTCGTCGTATTTGGTCGCGCCGACGTTTATGGCTGTCTTTTACCCAGGAAAATCACCTCCAGTGCCCGATATTCATGTCTGCACTTTGTCTGCACAATATACATCTACCCTCATATGAGACAAAAATTCAGGTTAAATGGACCAACCAGAACCACCCAAGACCAGTTCCAAGACAACCACTATTTTTAACGCAATTTACCCCAATTTGGGCACTATTTCTTGCCTAACATCCCCCCAGAACCTCCCTGGAAGACTAATTTTACACAATATTGTGAATTATACATCTACCCACAAATAGGACACCATTCCTGGGTAAATGGACCAACCAGAACCAATCAGGACCAGTTCCAATACAAGCACTCGTTGTCATAAAAGTGCCCAAATTAGGCACACTGTTTGTGGCATAACTTTACTTCACAACTATCCTGGAAGATTATTTTATACAGAATGGTCAATATACATCTACCCTCATATGAGACAAAAATTCAGGTTAAATGGACCAAACAGAACCACCCAAGACCAGTTCCAATGCAACCACTATTTTTAACGAAAATTACCCCAATTTGGACACTTATTCTTGCCTAACATCCACCCAGAAACTCCCTGGAAGATTATTTTATAGAAAATGGTCAATATACATCTCCCCTCATATGAGACAAAAATTCAGGGTAAATGGACCAACCAGAACCGCTCAGGACCAGTTCCAAGACAAGCACTCGTTGTCATAAAAGTGCCCATATTAGGTACATTGATTGTGGCATAACTTTACTTCACAACTACCCTGGAAGATTATTTTATACAGAATGGTCAATATACATCTACCCTCATAGGAGACAAAAATTCAGGGTAAATGGACCAACCAGAACCACCCAAGACCAGTTCCAAGACAACCACTATTTTTGACGCAATTTACCCCAATTTGGGCACTTATTCTTGCCTAACATCCCCCCAGAACCTCCCTGGAAGACTAATTTTACACAAAATTGTGAAGTATACATCTACCCACAAATAAGACACCATTCCTGGGTAAATGGACCAACCAGAACCACTCAGGACCAGTTCCAACACAAGCACTCGTTGTCATAAAAGTGCCCAAATTAGGCACACTGTTTGTGGAATAACTTTACTTCACAACTACCCTGGAAGATTATTTTATACAGAATGGTCAATATACATCTACCCTCATATGAGACAAAAATTCAGGTTAAATGGACCAAACAGAACCACCCAAGACCAGTTCCAATGCAACCACTATTTTTAACGAAAATTACCCCAATTTGGACACTTATTCTTGCCTAACATCCCCCCAGAACCTCCCTGGAAGACTAATTTTACACAATATTGTGAATTATACATCTACCCACAAATAAGACACCATTCCTGGGTAAATGGACCAACCAGAACCAATCAGGACCAGTTCCAATACAAGCACTCGTTGTCATAAAAGTGCCCAAATTAGGCACACTGTTTGTGGAATAACTTTACTTCACAACTACCCTGGAAGATTATTTTATACAGAATGGTCAATATACATCTACCCTCATATGAGACAAAAATTCAGGTTAAATGGACCAAACAGAACCACCCAAGACCAGTTCCAATGCAACCACTATTTTTAACGAAAATTACCCCAATTTGGACACTTATTCTTGCCTAACATCCACCCAGAAACTCCCTGGAAGATTATTTTATAGAAAATGGTCAATATACATCTCCCCTCATATGAGACAAAAATTCAGGGTAAATGGACCAACCAGAACCGCTCAGGACCAGTTCCAAGACAAGCACTCGTTGTCATAAAAGTGCCCATATTAGGTACATTGATTGTGGCATAACTTTACTTCCCAACTACCCTGGAAGATTATTTTATACAGAATGGTCAATATACATCTACCCTCATAGGAGACAAAAATTCAGGGTAAATGGACCAACCAGAACCACCCAAGACCAGTTCCAAGACAACCACTATTTTTGACGCAATTTACCCCAATTTGGGCACTTATTCTTGCCTAACATCCCCCCAGAACCTCCCTGGAAGACTAATTTTACACAAAATTGTGAAGTATACATCTACCCACAAATAAGACACCATTCCTGGGTAAATGGACCAACCAGAACCACTCAGGACCAGTTCCAACACAAGCACTCGTTGTCATAAAAGTGCCCAAATTAGGCACACTGTTTGTGGAATAACTTTACTTCACAACTACCCTGGAAGATTATTTTATACAGAATGGTCAATATACATCTACCCTCATAGGAGACAAAAATTCAGGGTAAATGGACCAACCAGAACCACCCAAGACCAGTTCCAAGACAACCACTATTTTTGACGCAATTTACCCCAATTTGGGCACTTATTCTTGCCTAACATCCCCCCAGAACCTCCCTGGAAGACTAATTTTACACAAAATTGTGAAGTATACATCTACCCACAAATAAGACACCATTCCTGGGTAAATGGACCAACCAGAACCACTCAGGACCAGTTCCAACACAAGCACTCGTTGTCATAAAAGTGCCCAAATTAGGCACACTGTTTGTGGAATAACTTTACTTCACAACTACCCTGGAAGATTATTTTATACAGAATGGTCAATATACATCTACCCTCATATGAGACAAAAATTCAGGTTAAATGGACCAAACAGAACCACCCAAGACCAGTTCCAATGCAACCACTATTTTTAACGAAAATTACCCCAATTTGGACACTTATTCTTGCCTAACATCCCCCCAGAACCTCCCTGGAAGACTAATTTTACACAATATTGTGAATTATACATCTACCCACAAATAAGACACCATTCCTGGGTAAATGGACCAACCAGAACCAATCAGGACCAGTTCCAATACAAGCACTCGTTGTCATAAAAGTGCCCAAATTAGGCACACTGTTTGTGGAATAACTTTACTTCACAACTACCCTGGAAGATTATTTTATACAGAATGGTCAATATACATCTACCCTCATATGAGACAAAAATTCAGGTTAAATGGACCAAACAGAACCACCCAAGACCAGTTCCAATGCAACCACTATTTTTAACGAAAATTACCCCAATTTGGACACTTATTCTTGCCTAACATCCACCCAGAAACTCCCTGGAAGATTATTTTATAGAAAATGGTCAATATACATCTCCCCTCATATGAGACAAAAATTCAGGGTAAATGGACCAACCAGAACCGCTCAGGACCAGTTCCAAGACAAGCACTCGTTGTCATAAAAGTGCCCATATTAGGTACATTGATTGTGGCATAACTTTACTTCCCAACTACCCTGGAAGATTATTTTATACAGAATGGTCAATATACATCTACCCTCATAGGAGACAAAAATTCAGGGTAAATGGACCAACCAGAACCACCCAAGACCAGTTCCAAGACAACCACTATTTTTGACGCAATTTACCCCAATTTGGGCACTTATTCTTGCCTAACATCCCCCCAGAACCTCCCTGGAAGACTAATTTTACACAAAATTGTGAAGTATACATCTACCCACAAATAAGACACCATTCCTGGGTAAATGGACCAACCAGAACCACTCAGGACCAGTTCCAACACAAGCACTCGTTGTCATAAAAGTGCCCAAATTAGGCACACTGTTTGTGGAATAACTTTACTTCACAACTACCCTGGAAGATTATTTTATACAGAATGGTCAATATACATCTACCCTCATAGGAGACAAAAATTCAGGGTAAATGGACCAACCAGAACCACCCAAGACCAGTTCCAAGACAACCACTATTTTTGACGCAATTTACCCCAATTTGGGCACTTATTCTTGCCTAACATCCCCCCAGAACCTCCCTGGAAGACTAATTTTACACAAAATTGTGAAGTATACATCTACCCACAAATAAGACACCATTCCTGGGTAAATGGACCAACCAGAACCACTCAGGACCAGTTCCAACACAAGCACTCGTTGTCATAAAAGTGCCCAAATTAGGCACACTGTTTGTGGAATAACTTTACTTCACAACTACCCTGGAAGATTATTTTATACAGAATGGTCAATATACATCTACCCTCATATGAGACAAAAATTCAGGTTAAATGGACCAAACAGAACCACCCAAGACCAGTTCCAATGCAACCACTATTTTTAACGAAAATTACCCCAATTTGGACACTTATTCTTGCCTAACATCCCCCCAGAACCTCCCTGGAAGACTAATTTTACACAATATTGTGAATTATACATCTACCCACAAATAAGACACCATTCCTGGGTAAATGGACCAACCAGAACCAATCAGGACCAGTTCCAATACAAGCACTCGTTGTCATAAAAGTGCCCAAATTAGGCACACTGTTTGTGGAATAACTTTACTTCACAACTACCCTGGAAGATTATTTTATACAGAATGGTCAATATACATCTACCCTCATATGAGACAAAAATTCAGGTTAAATGGACCAAACAGAACCACCCAAGACCAGTTCCAATGCAACCACTATTTTTAACGAAAATTACCCCAATTTGGACACTTATTCTTGCCTAACATCCCCCCAGAACCTCCCTGGAAGACTAATTTTACACAATATTGTGAATTATACATCTACCCACAAATAAGACACCATTCCTGGGTAAATGGACCAACCAGAACCAATCAGGACCAGTTCCAATACAAGCACTCGTTGTCATAAAAGTGCCCAAATTAGGCACACTGTTTGTGGAATAACTTTACTTCACAACTACCCTGGAAGATTATTTTATACACAATGGTCAATATACATCTACCCTCATATGAGACAAAAATTCAGGTTAAATGGACCAAACAGAACCACCCAAGACCAGTTCCAATGCAACCACTATTTTTAACGAAAATTACCCCAATTTGGACACTTATTCTTGCCTAACATCCACCCAGAAACTCCCTGGAAGATTATTTTATAGAAAATGGTCAATATACATCTCCCCTCATATGAGACAAAAATTCAGGGTAAATGGACCAACCAGAACCACCCAAGACCAGTTCCAAGACAACCACTATTTTTGACGCAATTTACCCCAATTTGGGCACTTATTCTTGCCTAACATCCCCCCAGAACCTCCCTGGAAGACTAATTTTACACAAAATTGTGAAGTATACATCTACCCACAAATAAGACACCATTCCTGGGTAAATGGACCAACCAGAACCACTCAGGACCAGTTCCAACACAAGCACTCGTTGTCATAAAAGTGCCCAAATTAGGCACACTGTTTGTGGAATAACTTTACTTCACAACTACCCTGGAAGATTATTTTATACAGAATGGTCAATATACATCTACCCTCATATGAGACAAAAATTCAGGTTAAATGGACCAAACAGAACCACCCAAGACCAGTTCCAATGCAACCACTATTTTTAACGAAAATTACCCCAATTTGGACACTTATTCTTGCCTAACATCCCCCCAGAACCTCCCTGGAAGACTAATTTTACACAATATTGTGAATTATACATCTACCCACAAATAAGACACCATTCCTGGGTAAATGGACCAACCAGAACCAATCAGGACCAGTTCCAATACAAGCACTCGTTGTCATAAAAGTGCCCAAATTAGGCACACTGTTTGTGGAATAACTTTACTTCACAACTACCCTGGAAGATTATTTTATACAGAATGGTCAATATACATCTACCCTCATATGAGACAAAAATTCAGGTTAAATGGACCAACCAGAACCACACAAGACCGGTTATAATGCAACCACTATTTTTGACGCAATTTACCCCAATTTGGGGCACTATTTCTGGCTTAAAATCCCCCCAGAACCTCCCTGGAAGACTAATTTTACACAAAATCATCAATAATACATGCACCCACATTTTAGGCACTTTTTCCGGGGAAAATAACCCCCCAGAACCGAAATGGGCTACTTTTTATACAAACCAGTACGCACTGGGCCGCTATGGAACCCGCAGAACTCTGCCACACTGTGGACATTTTTTTTTACTGCAATTAGGGTCAAATTGCCGGGTCAAAAGTGTCATTTCTTCGGGTAAATCACCCTCCTGGGCCCGGTTTTAATGTTTAAAAAGGTCAAATATTTGTATTAAATATATAATATTTGTATTTGATCGATGAGTGCTGATTTAAAACCAATTTTAGTGCATTTTGGGCACTTTTGAGAATGGTCGTATGTCGTCGTATTTGGTCGCGCCGACGTTTATGGCTGTCTTTTACCCAGGAAAATCACCTCCAGTGCCCGATATTCATGTCTGCACTTTGCCTGGGTTGACCCCAACCCAACCCCTAACTCTAACCCAAACCCAAACCCAAACCCAAACCCAAACCCAAACCCAAACCCAAACCCAAACCCAAACCCAAACCCAAACCCAAACCCATCTGTGGAGCCCTGTACGCCGCCTAGAGCTAAATAACGTTTTAAAAATTAAAAAAAAAAAAAAAAAAATTCTACCCCTGGTAGACCCAAAAAAAAATTCTAGCGCTGGTAGACCCAGAAAAAATTTCTGCGGGCTTTCGATGCACTATTCCTGGGTTGATTTTAAACATTTTCGACCATTTTTGCCATTTTCCCAAATTTACCGATCTTTTCCAAAACTTTCTGCGGGCTTTCGATGCACTATTCCTGGGTTGATTTTAAACATTTTCGACCATTTTTGACATTTTCCCAAATTTACCGATCGTTTCCAAAACTTTCTGCGGGCTTTCGATGCACTATTCCTGGGTTGATTTTAAACATTTTCGACCATTTTTGACATTTTCCCAAATTTACCGATCGTTTCCAAAACTTTCTGCGGGCTTTCGATGCACTATTCCTGGGTTGATTTTAAACATTTTCGACCATTTTTGACATTTTCCCAAATTTACCGATCGTTTCCAAAACTTTCTGCGGGCTTTCGATGCACTATTTCTGGGTTGATTTTAACCATTTTCGACCATTTTTAACATTTTTCCAACTTTTTCCACATGTTCCAATGTACGCACTGGGCCGCTATGGAACCCGCAGAACTCTGCCACACTGTGGACATTTTTTTTTACTGCAATTAGGGTCAAATTGCCGGGTCAAAAGTGTCATTTCTTCGGGTAAATCACCCTCCTGGGCCCGGTTTTAATGTTTAAAAAGGTCAAATATTTGTATTAAATATATAATATTTGTATTTGATCGATGAGTGCTGATTTAAAACCAATTTTAGTGCATTTTGGGCACTTTTGAGAATGGTCGTATGTCGTCGTATTTGGTCGCGCCGACGTTTATGGCTGTCTTTTACCCAGGAAAATCACCTCCAGTGCCCGATATTCATGTCTGCACTTTGTCTGCACAATATACATCTACCCTCATATGAGACAAAAATTCAGGTTAAATGGACCAACCAGAACCACCCAAGACCAGTTCCAAGACAACCACTATTTTTAACGCAATTTACCCCAATTTGGGCACTATTTCTTGCCTAACATCCCCCCAGAACCTCCCTGGAAGACTAATTTTACACAATATTGTGAATTATACATCTACCCACAAATAGGACACCATTCCTGGGTAAATGGACCAACCAGAACCAATCAGGACCAGTTCCAATACAAGCACTCGTTGTCATAAAAGTGCCCAAATTAGGCACACTGTTTGTGGCATAACTTTACTTCACAACTATCCTGGAAGATTATTTTATACAGAATGGTCAATATACATCTACCCTCATATGAGACAAAAATTCAGGTTAAATGGACCAAACAGAACCACCCAAGACCAGTTCCAATGCAACCACTATTTTTAACGAAAATTACCCCAATTTGGACACTTATTCTTGCCTAACATCCCCCCAGAACCTCCCTGGAAGACTAATTTTACACAATATTGTGAATTATACATCTACCCACAAATAAGACACCATTCCTGGGTAAATGGACCAACCAGAACCAATCAGGACCAGTTCCAATACAAGCACTCGTTGTCATAAAAGTGCCCAAATTAGGCACACTGTTTGTGGAATAACTTTACTTCACAACTACCCTGGAAGATTATTTTATACAGAATGGTCAATATACATCTACCCTCATATGAGACAAAAATTCAGGTTAAATGGACCAAACAGAACCACCCAAGACCAGTTCCAATGCAACCACTATTTTTAACGAAAATTACCCCAATTTGGACACTTATTCTTGCCTAACATCCACCCAGAAACTCCCTGGAAGATTATTTTATAGAAAATGGTCAATATACATCTCCCCTCATATGAGACAAAAATTCAGGGTAAATGGACCAACCAGAACCGCTCAGGACCAGTTCCAAGACAAGCACTCGTTGTCATAAAAGTGCCCATATTAGGTACATTGATTGTGGCATAACTTTACTTCCCAACTACCCTGGAAGATTATTTTATACAGAATGGTCAATATACATCTACCCTCATAGGAGACAAAAATTCAGGGTAAATGGACCAACCAGAACCACCCAAGACCAGTTCCAAGACAACCACTATTTTTGACGCAATTTACCCCAATTTGGGCACTTATTCTTGCCTAACATCCCCCCAGAACCTCCCTGGAAGACTAATTTTACACAAAATTGTGAAGTATACATCTACCCACAAATAAGACACCATTCCTGGGTAAATGGACCAACCAGAACCACTCAGGACCAGTTCCAACACAAGCACTCGTTGTCATAAAAGTGCCCAAATTAGGCACACTGTTTGTGGAATAACTTTACTTCACAACTACCCTGGAAGATTATTTTATACAGAATGGTCAATATACATCTACCCTCATAGGAGACAAAAATTCAGGGTAAATGGACCAACCAGAACCACCCAAGACCAGTTCCAAGACAACCACTATTTTTGACGCAATTTACCCCAATTTGGGCACTTATTCTTGCCTAACATCCCCCCAGAACCTCCCTGGAAGACTAATTTTACACAAAATTGTGAAGTATACATCTACCCACAAATAAGACACCATTCCTGGGTAAATGGACCAACCAGAACCACTCAGGACCAGTTCCAACACAAGCACTCGTTGTCATAAAAGTGCCCAAATTAGGCACACTGTTTGTGGAATAACTTTACTTCACAACTACCCTGGAAGATTATTTTATACAGAATGGTCAATATACATCTACCCTCATATGAGACAAAAATTCAGGTTAAATGGACCAAACAGAACCACCCAAGACCAGTTCCAATGCAACCACTATTTTTAACGAAAATTACCCCAATTTGGACACTTATTCTTGCCTAACATCCCCCCAGAACCTCCCTGGAAGACTAATTTTACACAATATTGTGAATTATACATCTACCCACAAATAAGACACCATTCCTGGGTAAATGGACCAACCAGAACCAATCAGGACCAGTTCCAATACAAGCACTCGTTGTCATAAAAGTGCCCAAATTAGGCACACTGTTTGTGGAATAACTTTACTTCACAACTACCCTGGAAGATTATTTTATACAGAATGGTCAATATACATCTACCCTCATATGAGACAAAAATTCAGGTTAAATGGACCAAACAGAACCACCCAAGACCAGTTCCAATGCAACCACTATTTTTAACGAAAATTACCCCAATTTGGACACTTATTCTTGCCTAACATCCACCCAGAAACTCCCTGGAAGATTATTTTATAGAAAATGGTCAATATACATCTCCCCTCATATGAGACAAAAATTCAGGGTAAATGGACCAACCAGAACCGCTCAGGACCAGTTCCAAGACAAGCACTCGTTGTCATAAAAGTGCCCATATTAGGTACATTGATTGTGGCATAACTTTACTTCCCAACTACCCTGGAAGATTATTTTATACAGAATGGTCAATATACATCTACCCTCATAGGAGACAAAAATTCAGGGTAAATGGACCAACCAGAACCACCCAAGACCAGTTCCAAGACAACCACTATTTTTGACGCAATTTACCCCAATTTGGGCACTTATTCTTGCCTAACATCCCCCCAGAACCTCCCTGGAAGACTAATTTTACACAAAATTGTGAAGTATACATCTACCCACAAATAAGACACCATTCCTGGGTAAATGGACCAACCAGAACCACTCAGGACCAGTTCCAACACAAGCACTCGTTGTCATAAAAGTGCCCAAATTAGGCACACTGTTTGTGGAATAACTTTACTTCACAACTACCCTGGAAGATTATTTTATACAGAATGGTCAATATACATCTACCCTCATAGGAGACAAAAATTCAGGGTAAATGGACCAACCAGAACCACCCAAGACCAGTTCCAAGACAACCACTATTTTTGACGCAATTTACCCCAATTTGGGCACTTATTCTTGCCTAACATCCCCCCAGAACCTCCCTGGAAGACTAATTTTACACAAAATTGTGAAGTATACATCTACCCACAAATAAGACACCATTCCTGGGTAAATGGACCAACCAGAACCACTCAGGACCAGTTCC
This sequence comes from Stigmatopora argus, assembly GCF_051989625.1. NCBI lineage: Eukaryota > Metazoa > Chordata > Actinopteri > Syngnathiformes > Syngnathidae > Stigmatopora > Stigmatopora argus. Next base: position 17,411 of record NW_027520168.1, read on the forward strand.
AACACAAGCACTCGTTGTCATAAAAGTGCCCAAATTAGGCACACTGTTTGTGGAATAACTTTACTTCACAACTACCCTGGAAGATTATTTTATACAGAATGGTCAATATACATCTACCCTCATATGAGACAAAAATTCAGGTTAAATGGACCAAACAGAACCACCCAAGACCAGTTCCAATGCAACCACTATTTTTAACGAAAATTACCCCAATTTGGACACTTATTCTTGCCTAACATCCCCCCAGAACCTCCCTGGAAGACTAATTTTACACAATATTGTGAATTATACATCTACCCACAAATAAGACACCATTCCTGGGTAAATGGACCAACCAGAACCAATCAGGACCAGTTCCAATACAAGCACTCGTTGTCATAAAAGTGCCCAAATTAGGCACACTGTTTGTGGAATAACTTTACTTCACAACTACCCTGGAAGATTATTTTATACAGAATGGTCAATATACATCTACCCTCATATGAGACAAAAATTCAGGTTAAATGGACCAAACAGAACCACCCAAGACCAGTTCCAATGCAACCACTATTTTTAACGAAAATTACCCCAATTTGGACACTTATTCTTGCCTAACATCCCCCCAGAACCTCCCTGGAAGACTAATTTTACACAATATTGTGAATTATACATCTACCCACAAATAAGACACCATTCCTGGGTAAATGGACCAACCAGAACCAATCAGGACCAGTTCCAATACAAGCACTCGTTGTCATAAAAGTGCCCAAATTAGGCACACTGTTTGTGGAATAACTTTACTTCACAACTACCCTGGAAGATTATTTTATACACAATGGTCAATATACATCTACCCTCATATGAGACAAAAATTCAGGTTAAATGGACCAAACAGAACCACCCAAGACCAGTTCCAATGCAACCACTATTTTTAACGAAAATTACCCCAATTTGGACACTTATTCTTGCCTAACATCCACCCAGAAACTCCCTGGAAGATTATTTTATAGAAAATGGTCAATATACATCTCCCCTCATATGAGACAAAAATTCAGGGTAAATGGACCAACCAGAACCACCCAAGACCAGTTCCAAGACAACCACTATTTTTGACGCAATTTACCCCAATTTGGGCACTTATTCTTGCCTAACATCCCCCCAGAACCTCCCTGGAAGACTAATTTTACACAAAATTGTGAAGTATACATCTACCCACAAATAAGACACCATTCCTGGGTAAATGGACCAACCAGAACCACTCAGGACCAGTTCCAACACAAGCACTCGTTGTCATAAAAGTGCCCAAATTAGGCACACTGTTTGTGGAATAACTTTACTTCACAACTACCCTGGAAGATTATTTTATACAGAATGGTCAATATACATCTACCCTCATATGAGACAAAAATTCAGGTTAAATGGACCAAACAGAACCACCCAAGACCAGTTCCAATGCAACCACTATTTTTAACGAAAATTACCCCAATTTGGACACTTATTCTTGCCTAACATCCCCCCAGAACCTCCCTGGAAGACTAATTTTACACAATATTGTGAATTATACATCTACCCACAAATAAGACACCATTCCTGGGTAAATGGACCAACCAGAACCAATCAGGACCAGTTCCAATACAAGCACTCGTTGTCATAAAAGTGCCCAAATTAGGCACACTGTTTGTGGAATAACTTTACTTCACAACTACCCTGGAAGATTATTTTATACAGAATGGTCAATATACATCTACCCTCATATGAGACAAAAATTCAGGTTAAATGGACCAAACAGAACCACCCAAGACCAGTTCCAATGCAACCACTATTTTTAACGAAAATTACCCCAATTTGGACACTTATTCTTGCCTAACATCCACCCAGAAACTCCCTGGAAGATTATTTTATAGAAAATGGTCAATATACATCTCCCCTCATATGAGACAAAAATTCAGGGTAAATGGACCAACCAGAACCGCTCAGGACCAGTTCCAAGACAAGCACTCGTTGTCATAAAAGTGCCCATATTAGGTACATTGATTGTGGCATAACTTTACTTCCCAACTACCCTGGAAGATTATTTTATACAGAATGGTCAATATACATCTACCCTCATAGGAGACAAAAATTCAGGGTAAATGGACCAACCAGAACCACCCAAGACCAGTTCCAAGACAACCACTATTTTTGACGCAATTTACCCCAATTTGGGCACTTATTCTTGCCTAACATCCCCCCAGAACCTCCCTGGAAGACTAATTTTACACAAAATTGTGAAGTATACATCTACCCACAAATAAGACACCATTCCTGGGTAAATGGACCAACCAGAACCACTCAGGACCAGTTCCAACACAAGCACTCGTTGTCATAAAAGTGCCCAAATTAGGCACACTGTTTGTGGAATAACTTTACTTCACAACTACCCTGGAAGATTATTTTATACAGAATGGTCAATATACATCTACCCTCATAGGAGACAAAAATTCAGGGTAAATGGACCAACCAGAACCACCCAAGACCAGTTCCAAGACAACCACTATTTTTGACGCAATTTACCCCAATTTGGGCACTTATTCTTGCCTAACATCCCCCCAGAACCTCCCTGGAAGACTAATTTTACACAAAATTGTGAAGTATACATCTACCCACAAATAAGACACCATTCCTGGGTAAATGGACCAACCAGAACCACTCAGGACCAGTTCCAACACAAGCACTCGTTGTCATAAAAGTGCCCAAATTAGGCACACTGTTTGTGGAATAACTTTACTTCACAACTACCCTGGAAGATTATTTTATACAGAATGGTCAATATACATCTACCCTCATATGAGACAAAAATTCAGGTTAAATGGACCAAACAGAACCACCCAAGACCAGTTCCAATGCAACCACTATTTTTAACGAAAATTACCCCAATTTGGACACTTATTCTTGCCTAACATCCCCCCAGAACCTCCCTGGAAGACTAATTTTACACAATATTGTGAATTATACATCTACCCACAAATAAGACACCATTCCTGGGTAAATGGACCAACCAGAACCAATCAGGACCAGTTCCAATACAAGCACTCGTTGTCATAAAAGTGCCCAAATTAGGCACACTGTTTGTGGAATAACTTTACTTCACAACTACCCTGGAAGATTATTTTATACAGAATGGTCAATATACATCTACCCTCATATGAGACAAAAATTCAGGTTAAATGGACCAAACAGAACCACCCAAGACCAGTTCCAATGCAACCACTATTTTTAACGAAAATTACCCCAATTTGGACACTTATTCTTGCCTAACATCCACCCAGAAACTCCCTGGAAGATTATTTTATAGAAAATGGTCAATATACATCTCCCCTCATATGAGACAAAAATTCAGGGTAAATGGACCAACCAGAACCGCTCAGGACCAGTTCCAAGACAAGCACTCGTTGTCATAAAAGTGCCCATATTAGGTACATTGATTGTGGCATAACTTTACTTCCCAACTACCCTGGAAGATTATTTTATACAGAATGGTCAATATACATCTACCCTCATAGGAGACAAAAATTCAGGGTAAATGGACCAACCAGAACCACCCAAGACCAGTTCCAAGACAACCACTATTTTTGACGCAATTTACCCCAATTTGGGCACTTATTCTTGCCTAACATCCCCCCAGAACCTCCCTGGAAGACTAATTTTACACAAAATTGTGAAGTATACATCTACCCACAAATAAGACACCATTCCTGGGTAAATGGACCAACCAGAACCACTCAGGACCAGTTCCAACACAAGCACTCGTTGTCATAAAAGTGCCCAAATTAGGCACACTGTTTGTGGAATAACTTTACTTCACAACTACCCTGGAAGATTATTTTATACAGAATGGTCAATATACATCTACCCTCATAGGAGACAAAAATTCAGGGTAAATGGACCAACCAGAACCACCCAAGACCAGTTCCAAGACAACCACTATTTTTGACGCAATTTACCCCAATTTGGGCACTTATTCTTGCCTAACATCCCCCCAGAACCTCCCTGGAAGACTAATTTTACACAAAATTGTGAAGTATACATCTACCCACAAATAAGACACCATTCCTGGGTAAATGGACCAACCAGAACCACTCAGGACCAGTTCCAACACAAGCACTCGTTGTCATAAAAGTGCCCAAATTAGGCACACTGTTTGTGGAATAACTTTACTTCACAACTACCCTGGAAGATTATTTTATACAGAATGGTCAATATACATCTACCCTCATATGAGACAAAAATTCAGGTTAAATGGACCAAACAGAACCACCCAAGACCAGTTCCAATGCAACCACTATTTTTAACGAAAATTACCCCAATTTGGACACTTATTCTTGCCTAACATCCCCCCAGAACCTCCCTGGAAGACTAATTTTACACAATATTGTGAATTATACATCTACCCACAAATAAGACACCATTCCTGGGTAAATGGACCAACCAGAACCAATCAGGACCAGTTCCAATACAAGCACTCGTTGTCATAAAAGTGCCCAAATTAGGCACACTGTTTGTGGAATAACTTTACTTCACAACTACCCTGGAAGATTATTTTATACAGAATGGTCAATATACATCTACCCTCATATGAGACAAAAATTCAGGTTAAATGGACCAAACAGAACCACCCAAGACCAGTTCCAATGCAACCACTATTTTTAACGAAAATTACCCCAATTTGGACACTTATTCTTGCCTAACATCCCCCCAGAACCTCCCTGGAAGACTAATTTTACACAATATTGTGAATTATACATCTACCCACAAATAAGACACCATTCCTGGGTAAATGGACCAACCAGAACCAATCAGGACCAGTTCCAATACAAGCACTCGTTGTCATAAAAGTGCCCAAATTAGGCACACTGTTTGTGGAATAACTTTACTTCACAACTACCCTGGAAGATTATTTTATACAGAATGGTCAATATACATCTACCCTCATATGAGACAAAAATTCAGGTTAAATGGACCAAACAGAACCACCCAAGACCAGTTCCAATGCAACCACTATTTTTAACGAAAATTACCCCAATTTGGACACTTATTCTTGCCTAACATCCCCCCAGAACCTCCCTGGAAGACTAATTTTACACAATATTGTGAATTATACATCTACCCACAAATAAGACACCATTCCTGGGTAAATGGACCAACCAGAACCAATCAGGACCAGTTCCAATACAAGCACTCGTTGTCATAAAAGTGCCCAAATTAGGCACACTGTTTGTGGAATAACTTTACTTCACAACTACCCTGGAAGATTATTTTATACACAATGGTCAATATACATCTACCCTCATATGAGACAAAAATTCAGGTTAAATGGACCAAACAGAACCACCCAAGACCAGTTCCAATGCAACCACTATTTTTAACGAAAATTACCCCAATTTGGACACTTATTCTTGCCTAACATCCACCCAGAAACTCCCTGGAAGATTATTTTATAGAAAATGGTCAATATACATCTCCCCTCATATGAGACAAAAATTCAGGGTAAATGGACCAACCAGAACCACCCAAGACCAGTTCCAAGACAACCACTATTTTTGACGCAATTTACCCCAATTTGGGCACTTATTCTTGCCTAACATCCCCCCAGAACCTCCCTGGAAGACTAATTTTACACAAAATTGTGAAGTATACATCTACCCACAAATAAGACACCATTCCTGGGTAAATGGACCAACCAGAACCACTCAGGACCAGTTCCAACACAAGCACTCGTTGTCATAAAAGTGCCCAAATTAGGCACACTGTTTGTGGAATAACTTTACTTCACAACTACCCTGGAAGATTATTTTATACAGAATGGTCAATATACATCTACCCTCATATGAGACAAAAATTCAGGTTAAATGGACCAACCAGAACCACACAAGACCGGTTATAATGCAACCACTATTTTTGACGCAATTTACCCCAATTTGGGGCACTATTTCTGGCTTAAAATCCCCCCAGAACCTCCCTGGAAGACTAATTTTACACAAAATCATCAATAATACATGCACCCACATTTTAGGCACTTTTTCCGGGGAAAATAACCCCCCAGAACCGAAATGGGCTACTTTTTATACAAACCAGTACGCACTGGGCCGCTATGGAACCCGCAGAACTCTGCCACACTGTGGACATTTTTTTTTACTGCAATTAGGGTCAAATTGCCGGGTCAAAAGTGTCATTTCTTCGGGTAAATCACCCTCCTGGGCCCGGTTTTAATGTTTAAAAAGGTCAAATATTTGTATTAAATATATAATATTTGTATTTGATCGATGAGTGCTGATTTAAAACCAATTTTAGTGCATTTTGGGCACTTTTGAGAATGGTCGTATGTCGTCGTATTTGGTCGCGCCGACGTTTATGGCTGTCTTTTACCCAGGAAAATCACCTCCAGTGCCCGATATTCATGTCTGCACTTTGTCTGCACAATATACATCTACCCTCATATGAGACAAAAATTCAGGTTAAATGGACCAACCAGAACCACCCAAGACCAGTTCCAAGACAACCACTATTTTTAACGCAATTTACCCCAATTTGGGCACTATTTCTTGCCTAACATCCCCCCAGAACCTCCCTGGAAGACTAATTTTACACAATATTGTGAATTATACATCTACCCACAAATAGGACACCATTCCTGGGTAAATGGACCAACCAGAACCAATCAGGACCAGTTCCAATACAAGCACTCGTTGTCATAAAAGTGCCCAAATTAGGCACACTGTTTGTGGCATAACTTTACTTCACAACTATCCTGGAAGATTATTTTATACAGAATGGTCAATATACATCTACCCTCATATGAGACAAAAATTCAGGTTAAATGGACCAAACAGAACCACCCAAGACCAGTTCCAATGCAACCACTATTTTTAACGAAAATTACCCCAATTTGGACACTTATTCTTGCCTAACATCCACCCAGAAACTCCCTGGAAGATTATTTTATAGAAAATGGTCAATATTACATCTCCCCTCATATGAGACAAAAATTCAGGGTAAATGGACCAACCAGAACCGCTCAGGACCAGTTCCAAGACAAGCACTCGTTGTCATAAAAGTGCCCATATTAGGTACATTGATTGTGGCATAACTTTACTTCACAACTACCCTGGAAGATTATTTTATACAGAATGGTCAATATACATCTACCCTCATAGGAGACAAAAATTCAGGGTAAATGGACCAACCAGAACCACCCAAGACCAGTTCCAAGACAACCACTATTTTTGACGCAATTTACCCCAATTTGGGCACTTATTCTTGCCTAACATCCCCCCAGAACCTCCCTGGAAGACTAATTTTACACAAAATTGTGAAGTATACATCTACCCACAAATAAGACACCATTCCTGGGTAAATGGACCAACCAGAACCACTCAGGACCAGTTCCAACACAAGCACTCGTTGTCATAAAAGTGCCCAAATTAGGCACACTGTTTGTGGAATAACTTTACTTCACAACTACCCTGGAAGATTATTTTATACAGAATGGTCAATATACATCTACCCTCATATGAGACAAAAATTCAGGTTAAATGGACCAAACAGAACCACCCAAGACCAGTTCCAATGCAACCACTATTTTTAACGAAAATTACCCCAATTTGGACACTTATTCTTGCCTAACATCCCCCCAGAACCTCCCTGGAAGACTAATTTTACACAATATTGTGAATTATACATCTACCCACAAATAAGACACCATTCCTGGGTAAATGGACCAACCAGAACCAATCAGGACCAGTTCCAATACAAGCACTCGTTGTCATAAAAGTGCCCAAATTAGGCACACTGTTTGTGGAATAACTTTACTTCACAACTACCCTGGAAGATTATTTTATACAGAATGGTCAATATACATCTACCCTCATATGAGACAAAAATTCAGGTTAAATGGACCAAACAGAACCACCCAAGACCAGTTCCAATGCAACCACTATTTTTAACGAAAATTACCCCAATTTGGACACTTATTCTTGCCTAACATCCACCCAGAAACTCCCTGGAAGATTATTTTATAGAAAATGGTCAATATACATCTCCCCTCATATGAGACAAAAATTCAGGGTAAATGGACCAACCAGAACCGCTCAGGACCAGTTCCAAGACAAGCACTCGTTGTCATAAAAGTGCCCATATTAGGTACATTGATTGTGGCATAACTTTACTTCCCAACTACCCTGGAAGATTATTTTATACAGAATGGTCAATATACATCTACCCTCATAGGAGACAAAAATTCAGGGTAAATGGACCAACCAGAACCACCCAAGACCAGTTCCAAGACAACCACTATTTTTGACGCAATTTACCCCAATTTGGGCACTTATTCTTGCCTAACATCCCCCCAGAACCTCCCTGGAAGACTAATTTTACACAAAATTGTGAAGTATACATCTACCCACAAATAAGACACCATTCCTGGGTAAATGGACCAACCAGAACCACTCAGGACCAGTTCCAACACAAGCACTCGTTGTCATAAAAGTGCCCAAATTAGGCACACTGTTTGTGGAATAACTTTACTTCACAACTACCCTGGAAGATTATTTTATACAGAATGGTCAATATACATCTACCCTCATAGGAGACAAAAATTCAGGGTAAATGGACCAACCAGAACCACCCAAGACCAGTTCCAAGACAACCACTATTTTTGACGCAATTTACCCCAATTTGGGCACTTATTCTTGCCTAACATCCCCCCAGAACCTCCCTGGAAGACTAATTTTACACAAAATTGTGAAGTATACATCTACCCACAAATAAGACACCATTCCTGGGTAAATGGACCAACCAGAACCACTCAGGACCAGTTCCAACACAAGCACTCGTTGTCATAAAAGTGCCCAAATTAGGCACACTGTTTGTGGAATAACTTTACTTCACAACTACCCTGGAAGATTATTTTATACAGAATGGTCAATATACATCTACCCTCATATGAGACAAAAATTCAGGTTAAATGGACCAAACAGAACCACCCAAGACCAGTTCCAATGCAACCACTATTTTTAACGAAAATTACCCCAATTTGGACACTTATTCTTGCCTAACATCCCCCCAGAACCTCCCTGGAAGACTAATTTTACACAATATTGTGAATTATACATCTACCCACAAATAAGACACCATTCCTGGGTAAATGGACCAACCAGAACCAATCAGGACCAGTTCCAATACAAGCACTCGTTGTCATAAAAGTGCCCAAATTAGGCACACTGTTTGTGGAATAACTTTACTTCACAACTACCCTGGAAGATTATTTTATACAGAATGGTCAATATACATCTACCCTCATATGAGACAAAAATTCAGGTTAAATGGACCAAACAGAACCACCCAAGACCAGTTCCAATGCAACCACTATTTTTAACGAAAATTACCCCAATTTGGACACTTATTCTTGCCTAACATCCACCCAGAAACTCCCTGGAAGATTATTTTATAGAAAATGGTCAATATACATCTCCCCTCATATGAGACAAAAATTCAGGGTAAATGGACCAACCAGAACCGCTCAGGACCAGTTCCAAGACAAGCACTCGTTGTCATAAAAGTGCCCATATTAGGTACATTGATTGTGGCATAACTTTACTTCCCAACTACCCTGGAAGATTATTTTATACAGAATGGTCAATATACATCTACCCTCATAGGAGACAAAAATTCAGGGTAAATGGACCAACCAGAACCACCCAAGACCAGTTCCAAGACAACCACTATTTTTGACGCAATTTACCCCAATTTGGGCACTTATTCTTGCCTAACATCCCCCCAGAACCTCCCTGGAAGACTAATTTTACACAAAATTGTGAAGTATACATCTACCCACAAATAAGACACCATTCCTGGGTAAATGGACCAACCAGAACCACTCAGGACCAGTTCCAACACAAGCACTCGTTGTCATAAAAGTGCCCAAATTAGGCACACTGTTTGTGGAATAACTTTACTTCACAACTACCCTGGAAGATTATTTTATACAGAATGGTCAATATACATCTACCCTCATAGGAGACAAAAATTCAGGGTAAATGGACCAACCAGAACCACCCAAGACCAGTTCCAAGACAACCACTATTTTTGACGCAATTTACCCCAATTTGGGCACTTATTCTTGCCTAACATCCCCCCAGAACCTCCCTGGAAGACTAATTTTACACAAAATTGTGAAGTATACATCTACCCACAAATAAGACACCATTCCTGGGTAAATGGACCAACCAGAACCACTCAGGACCAGTTCCAACACAAGCACTCGTTGTCATAAAAGTGCCCAAATTAGGCACACTGTTTGTGGAATAACTTTACTTCACAACTACCCTGGAAGATTATTTTATACAGAATGGTCAATATACATCTACCCTCATATGAGACAAAAATTCAGGTTAAATGGACCAAACAGAACCACCCAAGACCAGTTCCAATGCAACCACTATTTTTAACGAAAATTACCCCAATTTGGACACTTATTCTTGCCTAACATCCCCCCAGAACCTCCCTGGAAGACTAATTTTACACAATATTGTGAATTATACATCTACCCACAAATAAGACACCATTCCTGGGTAAATGGACCAACCAGAACCAATCAGGACCAGTTCCAATACAAGCACTCGTTGTCATAAAAGTGCCCAAATTAGGCACACTGTTTGTGGAATAACTTTACTTCACAACTACCCTGGAAGATTATTTTATACAGAATGGTCAATATACATCTACCCTCATATGAGACAAAAATTCAGGTTAAATGGACCAACCAGAACCACACAAGACCGGTTATAATGCAACCACTATTTTTGACGCAATTTACCCCAATTTGGGGCACTATTTCTGGCTTAAAATCCCCCCAGAACCTCCCTGGAAGACTAATTTTACACAAAATCATCAATAATACATGCACCCACATTTTAGGCACTTTTTCCGGGGAAAATAACCCCCCAGAACCGAAATGGGCTACTTTTTATACAAACCAGTACGCACTGGGCCGCTATGGAACCCGCAGAACTCTGCCACACTGTGGACATTTTTTTTTACTGCAATTAGGGTCAAATTGCCGGGTCAAAAGTGTCATTTCTTCGGGTAAATCACCCTCCTGGGCCCGGTTTTAATGTTTAAAAAGGTCAAATATTTGTATTAAATATATAATATTTGTATTTGATCGATGAGTGCTGATTTAAAACCAATTTTAGTGCATTTTGGGCACTTTTGAGAATGGTCGTATGTCGTCGTATTTGGTCGCGCCGACGTTTATGGCTGTCTTTTACCCAGGAAAATCACCTCCAGTGCCCGATATTCATGTCTGCACTTTGTCTGCACAATATACATCTACCCTCATATGAGACAAAAATTCAGGTTAAATGGACCAACCAGAACCACCCAAGACCAGTTCCAAGACAACCACTATTTTTAACGCAATTTACCCCAATTTGGGCACTATTTCTTGCCTAACATCCCCCCAGAACCTCCCTGGAAGACTAATTTTACACAATATTGTGAATTATACATCTACCCACAAATAGGACACCATTCCTGGGTAAATGGACCAACCAGAACCAATCAGGACCAGTTCCAATACAAGCACTCGTTGTCATAAAAGTGCCCAAATTAGGCACACTGTTTGTGGCATAACTTTACTTCACAACTATCCTGGAAGATTATTTTATACAGAATGGTCAATATACATCTACCCTCATATGAGACAAAAATTCAGGTTAAATGGACCAAACAGAACCACCCAAGACCAGTTCCAATGCAACCACTATTTTTAACGAAAATTACCCCAATTTGGACACTTATTCTTGCCTAACATCCCCCCAGAACCTCCCTGGAAGACTAATTTTACACAATATTGTGAATTATACATCTACCCACAAATAAGACACCATTCCTGGGTAAATGGACCAACCAGAACCAATCAGGACCAGTTCCAATACAAGCACTCGTTGTCATAAAAGTGCCCAAATTAGGCACACTGTTTGTGGAATAACTTTACTTCACAACTACCCTGGAAGATTATTTTATACAGAATGGTCAATATACATCTACCCTCATATGAGACAAAAATTCAGGTTAAATGGACCAAACAGAACCACCCAAGACCAGTTCCAATGCAACCACTATTTTTAACGAAAATTACCCCAATTTGGACACTTATTCTTGCCTAACATCCACCCAGAAACTCCCTGGAAGATTATTTTATAGAAAATGGTCAATATACATCTCCCCTCATATGAGACAAAAATTCAGGGTAAATGGACCAACCAGAACCGCTCAGGACCAGTTCCAAGACAAGCACTCGTTGTCATAAAAGTGCCCATATTAGGTACATTGATTGTGGCATAACTTTACTTCCCAACTACCCTGGAAGATTATTTTATACAGAATGGTCAATATACATCTACCCTCATAGGAGACAAAAATTCAGGGTAAATGGACCAACCAGAACCACCCAAGACCAGTTCCAAGACAACCACTATTTTTGACGCAATTTACCCCAATTTGGGCACTTATTCTTGCCTAACATCCCCCAGAACCTCCCTGGAAGACTAATTTTACACAAAATTGTGAAGTATACATCTACCCACAAATAAGACACCATTCCTGGGTAAATGGACCAACCAGAACCACTCAGGACCAGTTCCAACACAAGCACTCGTTGTCATAAAAGTGCCCAAATTAGGCACACTGTTTGTGGAATAACTTTACTTCACAACTACCCTGGAAGATTATTTTATACAGAATGGTCAATATACATCTACCCTCATAGGAGACAAAAATTCAGGGTAAATGGACCAACCAGAACCACCCAAGACCAGTTCCAAGACAACCACTATTTTTGACGCAATTTACCCCAATTTGGGCACTTATTCTTGCCTAACATCCCCCCAGAACCTCCCTGGAAGACTAATTTTACACAAAATTGTGAAGTATACATCTACCCACAAATAAGACACCATTCCTGGGTAAATGGACCAACCAGAACCACTCAGGACCAGTTCCAACACAAGCACTCGTTGTCATAAAAGTGCCCAAATTAGGCACACTGTTTGTGGAATAACTTTACTTCACAACTACCCTGGAAGATTATTTTATACAGAATGGTCAATATACATCTACCCTCATATGAGACAAAAATTCAGGTTAAATGGACCAAACAGAACCACCCAAGACCAGTTCCAATGCAACCACTATTTTTAACGAAAATTACCCCAATTTGGACACTTATTCTTGCCTAACATCCCCCCAGAACCTCCCTGGAAGACTAATTTTACACAATATTGTGAATTATACATCTACCCACAAATAAGACACCATTCCTGGGTAAATGGACCAACCAGAACCAATCAGGACCAGTTCCAATACAAGCACTCGTTGTCATAAAAGTGCCCAAATTAGGCACACTGTTTGTGGAATAACTTTACTTCACAACTACCCTGGAAGATTATTTTATACAGAATGGTCAATATACATCTACCCTCATATGAGACAAAAATTCAGGTTAAATGGACCAAACAGAACCACCCAAGACCAGTTCCAATGCAACCACTATTTTTAACGAAAATTACCCCAATTTGGACACTTATTCTTGCCTAACATCCACCCCAGAAACTCCCTGGAAGATTATTTTATAGAAAATGGTCAATATACATCTCCCCTCATATGAGACAAAAATTCAGGGTAAATGGACCAACCAGAACCGCTCAGGACCAGTTCCAAGACAAGCACTCGTTGTCATAAAAGTGCCCATATTAGGTACATTGATTGTGGCATAACTTTACTTCCCAACTACCCTGGAAGATTATTTTATACAGAATGGTCAATATACATCTACCCTCATAGGAGACAAAAATTCAGGGTAAATGGACCAACCAGAACCACCCAAGACCAGTTCCAAGACAACCACTATTTTTGACGCAATTTACCCCAATTTGGGCACTTATTCTTGCCTAACATCCCCCCAGAACCTCCCTGGAAGACTAATTTTACACAAAATTGTGAAGTATACATCTACCCACAAATAAGACACCATTCCTGGGTAAATGGACCAACCAGAACCACTCAGGACCAGTTCCAACACAAGCACTCGTTGTCATAAAAGTGCCCAAATTAGGCACACTGTTTGTGGAATAACTTTACTTCACAACTACCCTGGAAGATTATTTTATACAGAATGGTCAATATACATCTACCCTCATAGGAGACAAAAATTCAGGGTAAATGGACCAACCAGAACCACCCAAGACCAGTTCCAAGACAACCACTATTTTTGACGCAATTTACCCCAATTTGGGCACTTATTCTTGCCTAACATCCCCCCAGAACCTCCCTGGAAGACTAATTTTACACAAAATTGTGAAGTATACATCTACCCACAAATAAGACACCATTCCTGGGTAAATGGACCAACCAGAACCACTCAGGACCAGTTCCAACACAAGCACTCGTTGTCATAAAAGTGCCCAAATTAGGCACACTGTTTGTGGAATAACTTTACTTCACAACTACCCTGGAAGATTATTTTATACAGAATGGTCAATATACATCTACCCTCATATGAGACAAAAATTCAGGTTAAATGGACCAAACAGAACCACCCAAGACCAGTTCCAATGCAACCACTATTTTTAACGAAAATTACCCCAATTTGGACACTTATTCTTGCCTAACATCCCCCCAGAACCTCCCTGGAAGACTAATTTTACACAATATTGTGAATTATACATCTACCCACAAATAAGACACCATTCCTGGGTAAATGGACCAACCAGAACCAATCAGGACCAGTTCCAATACAAGCACTCGTTGTCATAAAAGTGCCCAAATTAGGCACACTGTTTGTGGAATAACTTTACTTCACAACTACCCTGGAAGATTATTTTATACAGAATGGTCAATATACATCTACCCTCATATGAGACAAAAATTCAGGTTAAATGGACCAAACAGAACCACCCAAGACCAGTTCCAATGCAACCACTATTTTTAACGAAAATTACCCCAATTTGGACACTTATTCTTGCCTAACATCCCCCCAGAACCTCCCTGGAAGACTAATTTTACACAATATTGTGAATTATACATCTACCCACAAATAAGACACCATTCCTGGGTAAATGGACCAACCAGAACCAATCAGGACCAGTTCCAATACAAGCACTCGTTGTCATAAAAGTGCCCAAATTAGGCACACTGTTTGTGGAATAACTTTACTTCACAACTACCCTGGAAGATTATTTTATACACAATGGTCAATATACATCTACCCTCATATGAGACAAAAATTCAGGTTAAATGGACCAAACAGAACCACCCAAGACCAGTTCCAATGCAACCACTATTTTTAACGAAAATTACCCCAATTTGGACACTTATTCTTGCCTAACATCCACCCAGAAACTCCCTGGAAGATTATTTTATAGAAAATGGTCAATATACATCTCCCCTCATATGAGACAAAAATTCAGGGTAAATGGACCAACCAGAACCACCCAAGACCAGTTCCAAGACAACCACTATTTTTGACGCAATTTACCCCAATTTGGGCACTTATTCTTGCCTAACATCCCCCAGAACCTCCCTGGAAGACTAATTTTACACAAAATTGTGAAGTATACATCTACCCACAAATAAGACACCATTCCTGGGTAAATGGACCAACCAGAACCACTCAGGACCAGTTCCAACACAAGCACTCGTTGTCATAAAAGTGCCCAAATTAGGCACACTGTTTGTGGAATAACTTTACTTCACAACTACCCTGGAAGATTATTTTATACAGAATGGTCAATATACATCTACCCTCATATGAGACAAAAATTCAGGTTAAATGGACCAAACAGAACCACCCAAGACCAGTTCCAATGCAACCACTATTTTTAACGAAAATTACCCCAATTTGGACACTTATTCTTGCCTAACATCCCCCCAGAACCTCCCTGGAAGACTAATTTTACACAATATTGTGAATTATACATCTACCC
This sequence comes from Stigmatopora argus, assembly GCF_051989625.1. Classification (NCBI taxonomy): domain Eukaryota; kingdom Metazoa; phylum Chordata; class Actinopteri; order Syngnathiformes; family Syngnathidae; genus Stigmatopora; species Stigmatopora argus. The sequence continues at coordinate 33,412 of NW_027520168.1, forward strand.
ACAAATAAGACACCATTCCTGGGTAAATGGACCAACCAGAACCAATCAGGACCAGTTCCAATACAAGCACTCGTTGTCATAAAAGTGCCCAAATTAGGCACACTGTTTGTGGAATAA
>NW_027520169.1:5000-25000 GCF_051989625.1 Stigmatopora argus
CCCTTAAAGTTTTGAAAAACATGGGTAAAGTTGTTTTAAATAAACAGGCCAAAATGTTTAAAATCAACCCAGGAAAAGTGTTTGAAAAGCCCCCTTAAAGTTTTGTAAAACATGGGTAAACTTGTTAAAAATAAAGGGCAACATGTTTTAAATCAACCCAGGAATAGTGCATCTAAAGCCCGCACAAAGTTTTGAAAAACGTGGGTAAAGTTGTTAAAAATAAACAGGCCAAAATGTTAAAAATCAACCCAGGAAAAGTGTTTGAAAAGCCCGCAGAAAGTTTTGTAAAACATGGGTAAAGTTGTTAAAAATAAACAGGCCAAAATGTTTTAAATCAACCCAGGAATAGTGCATCTAAAGCCCGCAGAAGATTTGTAAAACGTGGGTAAACTTGTTAAAATAAAAAGGGCAAAATGTTTAAAATCAACCCAGGAATAGTGCATCTAAAGCTTGCACAAAGTTTTGAAAAACGTGGGTAAACTTGTTAAAATAAAAAGGCCAAAATGTTTAAAATCAACCCAGGAATAGTGCATCTAAAGCCCGCACAAAGTTTTGAAAAACGTGGGTAAACTTGTTAAAAATAAAAAGGGCAAAATGTTTAAAATCAACCCAGGAATAGTGCATCTAAAGCCCGCAGAAGAGTTGTAAAACGTGGGTAAACTTGTTAAAAATAAAAAGGGCAAAATGTTTAAAATCAACCCAGGAATAGTGCATCTAAAGCCCGCAGAAGAGTTGTAAAACGTGGGTAAACTTGTTAAAATAAAAAGGGCAAAATGTTTTAAATCAACCCAGGAATAGTGCATCTAAAGCTTGCACAAAGTTTTGAAAAACGTGGGTAAACTTGTTAAAAATAAAGGGCAACATGTTTAAAATCAACCCAGGAATAGTGCATCTAAAGCCCGCAGAAGATTTGTAAAACGTGGGTAAACTTGTTAAAAATAATAAGGGCAATTTTTTTTTAATCAACCCAGGAATAGTGCATCTAAAGCCCGCAGAAGATTTGTAAAACGTGGGTAAACTTGTTAAAAATAAACAGGGCAAAATGTTTTAAATCAACCCAGGCAAAGTGCTTGAAAAGCCGGCAAGAAATGTCGACCGCACCTGACCCGAATGCAGTACTGAAGTTTGTCCGCCAGACGGCGAAAATGAGCAAGGTCCATCAACCAGGCCGGGTAAACGGCGGGAGTAACTATGACTCTCTTAAGGTACCGGGAAATGGTTAAAATGTGCAGAAAAGTGTTTCCAAAAGCGTAGTGATGGTTTTTAAACCATGAAATACAAATACTGGAGCTTTTCCACACATTAATATCGGGCACTGAGGGTGATTTTCCCGGGGGGGGGGAGACAGCTATAAAGGTCGGCGCGACGACGACGACCATTGGCGAAAGTGCCAAAATTTCACTAAAATGGGTTAAAATCAGCACTTATGGATGAAATAGAATTACTGGAGCTTACTGGAGCTTATCAGACATGACTACCAGGCTCTTGGGGTGATTTTCCAGGGGGAAAGACAGCCATAAACGTCGGCACGCGACCAAATACGACGACATACGACCATTCTCAAAAGTGCCTAAAATGAAATAAAATCAGCACTTATGGATGAAATAGAGTTACTGGAGCTTATCAGACATGACTACTGGGCTCTGGGGGTGATTTTCCTGGGTAAAAGACAGCCATAAACGTCGGCGCGACGACCGTTCGCCAAAGGCCCAAAAATTCACTAAAATGGGTTAAAATCAGCACTTATGGATGAAATAAAAAATACTGGAGCTTACTGGAGCTTATCAGACATGACTACCAGGCACTGGGGGTGATTTCCCCTGGGTAAAGACAGCCATAAACGTCGGCACGCGACCAAATACGACGACATACGACCATTCTCAAAAGTGCCCAAAATGAACTAAAATGGGTTTTAAATCAGCACTCATTGATGAAATACAAATACTATATCTTTAATACAAATACTGGACCTTTTTAAACATTAAAACTTGGCCCATGAGGTTGATTTACCCGAGGAAATGGCACTTTTGACCCGGCAATTTGAGCCCGATTGCAGTACCAAAGTTTGTCCGCAAGACGGCGAAAAGGAGCAAGGTAATGCCCAGAAAAAGTGTTCCAAAATCGTAGTAATAGTTTTAAAAACAGCATTTAATGATTAATTACAATTACTGGAAGTTACTGGGGCTTTTCAGACATGACTACCGGGCTCTGGGGGTGATTTTCTCGGGGGGGGAGACAGATATAAAGGTCGGCGGGAGTAGATCTGACTCTCTTAAGGTGCGGAAAATGGTTAATATTCCCTAGAAAAGTGTTCCAAAAGCGGAGTGATCGTTTTTAAACGATAAAATACAAATACTGAAGCTTTTCAGACATTAATATCGGGCACTGGGGGTGATTTTCCCGGGGGGGAGACAGCTATAAAGGTCTGCGCGACGACGACCATTCGCCAAAGGTCCAAAAATTCACTAAAATGGGTTAAAATCAGCACTTATGGGTGAAATACAATTACTGGAGCTTACTGGAGCTGATCAGACATGACTACCGGGCACTGGGGGTGATTTTCCAGGGGGAAAGACAGCTATAAACGTCGGCGCGACCAAATACGACCATTCTCAAAAGTGCCTAAAATGAACTAAAATCAGCACTTATGGATGAAATAGAGTTACTGGAGCTGATCAGACATGACTACCGGGCACTGGGGGTGATTTTCCGGGGGGAAAGACAGCTATAAACGTCGGCGCGACCAAATACGACCATTCTCAAAAGTGCCTAAAATGAACTAAAATCAGCACTTATGGATGAAATAGAGTTACTGGAGCTTATCAGACATGACTAGCGGGCTCTGGGGGTGATTTTCCTGGGGAAAAGACAGCCATAAAAGTCGGAACGACCAAATACGACGACATACGACCATTCTCAAAAGTGCCCAAAATGAACTAAAATCAGCACTAGTTGATGAAATACAATTACTGGAGCTTATCTGACATGACTACCGGGCAATGGGGGTGATTTTCCTGGGGAAAAGACAGCCATAAACGTCGGCGCGACGACCATTCGCCATAGGGCCAAAAATTCACTAAAATGGGTTAAAATCAGCACTTATGGATGAAATAGAATTACTGGAGCTTACTGGGGCTGATCAGACATGACTACCGGGCACTGGGGGTGATTTTCCGGGGGGAAAGACAGCTATAAACGTCGGCGCGACCAAATACGACGACGTGCGACCATTCTCAAAAGTGCCAAAATGAACTAAAATCAGCACTTGTTGATTAAATACAAATACTGGAGCTGATCAGACATGACTACCAGAAACTGGGGATGATTTTCACGGGGGAAAGACAGCCATAAACGTCTGCGCGACCAAGTACGACGACCATTCGCAAAAGTCCCAAATATGCACTAAAATGGGGTAAAATCAGCATTTATTGATGAAATACAAATACTCGAGCTTACTGGAGCTTATCAGACATGACTACCGGGCACTGGGAGTTATTTTCCTGGGTAAAAGACAGCCATAAACGTCGGCGCGACCAAATACGACGACATACGACCATTCTCAAAAGTGCCAAAAATGCATTAAATTTGGTTTTAAATCAGCACTCATCGATCAAATACAAATATTATATCTTTAATACAAATACTGGACCTTTTTAAACATTAAAACCGGGCCCAGGAGGGTGATTTACCCGAAGAAATGACACTTTTGACCCGGCAATTTGACCCTAATTGCAGTAAAAAAAAATTGTCCACAATGTGGCAGAGTTCTGCGGGTTCCATAGCGGCGGCCCAGTGCGTCAAATTCTGTATAAAAAGCAGGATATTTCGGTTCTGGGGGGTTATTTTACCCTGAAAAAGTGCATAAATTCTGGGTGCATGTATTATACACCATTTGGTGTCAAAATAAACGCTCCAGTTTACCCAGGAAGAGTGTCCCAAATGCGGGTTGACTGTAATAGACCAACGTGCATGTATAAAAAGCATGTCGACTTCGTTCTGGGGGCTTATTTTCACTCAGGAATAGTTTCTAAAATAAGGGGACCTTTATTAGAGTAGAGTGGGTGTGTAAAAAGCGTTTCTTTTCAGCCCAAAAGGTGTTTTTAACCGGGAAAAGTGCATAAGCTTACGGGATTTTCAACGGTCGCAGTAATAAAGTTTGTCCACAGTGTGGCAGAGTTTTTCAGGTTACATAGAGGCCCAGTGCGTCAAAGTCTGTATAAAAAAAGGAGGATATTTCGGTTCTGGTGGGTTATTTTCACCGGAAAAAGTGCATAAATTCTGGGTGCATGTATTATTGACGATTTGGTATCAAAATAAATGCTCCAGGGAGGTTCTGGTGCAAAAGTTTACCCAGGAAGAGTGTCCCAAATGCTGGTTGACTGTAATAGACCAACGTGCATGTATAAAAAGCATGTCGACTTCGTTCTGTGGGCTTATTTTCACTCGGGAATAGTTTCTAAAATAAGGGGACCTTTATTAGAGTAGAGTGGGTGTGTAAAAAGATTTTCTTTTCAGCCAGAAAGGTAATTTTAAACGCTAAAAGTGCATAGGCTTACGGGAGCTTAAACGGTCGCAGTACCACAGTTTGTCCACAGTGTGGCAGAGTTCTGCGGATTCCATAGCGTCCCAGTGCGTACTGGTTTGTATAAAAAGTAGCCCAGTTCGGTTCTGGGGGGGTTATTTTCCCCGGAAAAAGTGCCTAAAATGTGGGTGCATGTATTATTGACAATTTTGTATAAAATTAGTCTTCCAGGGAGGTTCTGGGGGGATGTTAGGCAAGAAATAGTGTCCAAATTGGGGTAATTTTCGTTAAGAATAGTGGTTGCATTGGAACTGGTCTTGGGTGGTTCTGGTTGGTCCATTTAACCTGAATTTTTGTCTCATATGAGGGGAGATGTATATTGACCATTCTGTATAAAATAATCTTCCAGGGTGGTTGTGAAGTAAAGTTATGCCACAAACAATGTGCCTTATATGGGCACTTTTATGACAACGAGTGCTTGTGTTGGAACTGGTCCTGGGTGGTTCTGGTTGGTCCATTTACCCTGAATTTTTGTCTCATATGAGGGGAGATGTATATTGACCATTTTCTATAAAATAATCTTCCAGGGAGGTTCTGGGTGGATGTTAGGCAAGAAATAGTGCCCAAATTGGGGTAAATTGCGTCAAAAATAGTGGTTGTCTTGGAACTGGTCTTGGGTGGTTCTGGTTGGTCCATTTTCCCTGAATTTTTGTCTCATATGAGGGTAGATGTATATTGACCATTCTGTATAAAATAATCTTCCAGGGTGGTTGTGAAGTAAAGTTATGCCACAAACAATGTGCCTAATTTGGGCACTTTTATGACAACGAGTGCTTGTGTTGGAACTGGTCCTGAGCGGTTCTGGTTGGTCCATTTAGCCTGAATTTTTGTCTCATATGAGGGGAGATGTATATTGACCATTTTCTATAAAATAATCTTCCAGGGAGGTTCTGGGTGGATGTTAGGCAAGAATAAGTGCCCAAATTGGGGTAAATTGCGTCAAAAATAGTGGTTGTCTTGGAACTGGTCTTGGGTGGTTCTGGTTGGTCCATTTAACCTGAATTTTTGTCTCATATGAGGGGAGATGTATATTGACCATTCTGTATAAAATAATCTTCCAGGGTGGTTGTGAAGTAAAGTTATGCCACAAACAATGTGCCTAATTTGGGCACTTTTATGACAACGAGTGCTTGTATTGGAACTGGTCCTGAGCGGTTCTGGTTGGTCCATTTACCCTGAATTTTTGTCTCATATGAGGGGAGATGTATATTGACCATTTTCTATAAAATAATCTTCCAGGGAGGTTCTGGGTGGATGTTAGGCAAGAAATAGTGCCCAAATTGGGGTAAATTGCGTCAAAAATAGTGGTTGTCTTGGAACTGGTCTTGGGTGGTTCTGGTTGGTCCATTTTCCCTGAATTTTTGTCTCATATGAGGGGAGATGTATATTGACCATTCTGTATAAAATAATCTTCCAGGGTAGTTGTGAAGTAAAGTTATGCCTTAAACAGTGTGCCTAATTTGGGCACTTTTATGACAACGAGTGCTTGTGTTGGAACTGGTCCTGGGTGGTTCTGGTTGGTCTATTTAACCTGAATTTTTGTCTCATATGAGGGGAGATGTATATTGACCATTTTCTATAAAATAATCTTCCAGGGAGGTTCTGGGGGGATGTTAGGCAAGAAATAGTGTCCAAATTGGGGTAATTTTCGTTAAAAATAGTGGTTGCATTGGAACTGGTCTTGGGTGGTTCTGGTTGGTCCATTTTCCCTGAATTTTTGACTCATATGAGGGGAGATGTATATTGACCATTCTGTATAAAATAATCTTCCAGGGTAGTTGTGAAGTAAAGTTATGCCACAAACAGTGTGCCTAATTTGGGCACTTTTATGACAACGAGTGCTTGTGTTGGAACTGGTCCTGAGTGGTTCTGGTTGGTCCATTTACCCTGAATTTTTGTCTCATATGAGGGGAGATGTATATTGACAATTCTGTATAAAATAATCTTCCAGGGAGGTTCTGGGTGGATGTTAGGCAAGAATAAGTGCCCAAATTGGGGTAAATTTCGTTAAAAATAGTGGTTGCATTGGAACTGGTCTTGGGTGGTTCTGGTTGGTCCATTTTCCCTGAATTTTTGTCTCATATGAGGGGAGATGTATATTGACCATTCTGTATAAAATAATCTTCCAGGGTAGTTGTGAAGTAAAGTTATGCCACAAACAATGTGCCTAATTTGGACACTTTTATGACAACGAGTGCTTGTGTTGGAACTGGTCCTGAGCGGTTCTGGTTGGTCCATTTAGCCTGAATTTTTGTCTCATATGAGGGTAGTTGTATATTGACCATTCTGTATAAAATAATCTTCCAGGGAGGTTCTGGGGGGATGTTAAGCCATAAATAGTGTCCAAATTGGGGTAAATTGCGTTAAAAATAGTGGTTGTCTTGGAACTGGTCTTGGGTGGTTCTGGTTGGTCCATTTTCCCTGAATTTTTGTCTCATATGAGGGTAGATGTATATTGACCATTCTGTATAAAATAATCTTCCAGGGTGGTTGTGAAGTAAAGTTATGCCACAAACAATGTGCCTAATTTGGGCACTTTTATGACAACGAGTGCTTGATTTGGAACTGGTCCTGAGCGGTTCTGGTTGGTCCATTTACCCTGAATTTTTGTCTCATATGAGGGAAGATGTATATTGACCATTTTCTATAAAATAATCTTCCAGGGATGTTCTGGGTGGATGTTAGGCAAGAATAAGTGCCCAAATTGGGGTAAATTTCGTTAAAAATAGTGGTTGCATTGGAACTGGTCTTGGGTGGTTCTGGTTGGTCCATTTAACCTGAATTTTTGTCTCATATGAGGGGAGATGTATATTGACCATTCTGTATAAAATAATCTTCCAGGGTGGTTGTGAAGTAAAGTTATGCCACAATCAATGTGCCTAATTTGGGCACTTTTATGACAACGAGTGCTTGTGTTGGAACTGGTCCTGAGTGGTTCTGGTTGGTCCATTTACCCTGAATTTTTGTCTCATATGAGGGGAGATGTATATTGACAATTTGGTATAAAATTAGTCTTCCAGGGATGTTCTGGGGGGATGTTAGGCAAGAATAAGTGCCCAAATTGGGGTAAATTGCGTTAAAAATAGTGGTTGCATTGGAACTGGTCTTGGGTGGTTCTGGTTGGTCCATTTTCCCTGAATTTTTGTCTCATATGAGGGTAGATGTATATTGACCATTCTGTATAAAATAATCTTCCAGGGTAGTTGTGAAGTAAAGTTATGCCACAAACAATGTGCCTAATTTGGACACTTTTATGACAACGAGTGCTTGTGTTGGAACTGGTCCTGAGCGGTTCTGGTTGGTCCATTTAGCCTGAATTTTTGTCTCATATGAGGGTAGTTGTATATTGACCATTCTGTATAAAATAATCTTCCAGGGAGGTTCTGGGGGGATGTTAAGCCATAAATAGTGTCCAAATTGGGGTAAATTGCGTTAAAAATAGTGGTTGTCTTGGAACTGGTCTTGGGTGGTTCTGGTTGGTCCATTTTCCCTGAATTTTTGTCTCATATGAGGGTAGATGTATATTGACCATTCTGTATAAAATAATCTTCCAGGGTGGTTGTGAAGTAAAGTTATGCCACAAACAATGTGCCTAATTTGGGCACTTTTATGACAACGAGTGCTTGATTTGGAACTGGTCCTGAGCGGTTCTGGTTGGTCCATTTACCCTGAATTTTTGTCTCATATGAGGGAAGATGTATATTGACCATTTTCTATAAAATAATCTTCCAGGGATGTTCTGGGTGGATGTTAGGCAAGAATAAGTGCCCAAATTGGGGTAAATTTCGTTAAAAATAGTGGTTGCATTGGAACTGGTCTTGGGTGGTTCTGGTTGGTCCATTTAACCTGAATTTTTGTCTCATATGAGGGGAGATGTATATTGACCATTCTGTATAAAATAATCTTCCAGGGTGGTTGTGAAGTAAAGTTATGCCACAATCAATGTGCCTAATTTGGGCACTTTTATGACAACGAGTGCTTGTGTTGGAACTGGTCCTGAGTGGTTCTGGTTGGTCCATTTACCCTGAATTTTTGTCTCATATGAGGGGAGATGTATATTGACAATTTGGTATAAAATTAGTCTTCCAGGGATGTTCTGGGGGGATGTTAGGCAAGAATAAGTGCCCAAATTGGGGTAAATTGCGTTAAAAATAGTGGTTGCATTGGAACTGGTCTTGGGTGGTTCTGGTTGGTCCATTTTCCCTGAATTTTTGTCTCATATGAGGGTAGATGTATATTGACCATTCTGTATAAAATAATCTTCCAGGGTAGTTGTGAAGTAAAGTTATGCCACAAACAATGTGCCTAATTTGGACACTTTTATGACAACGAGTGCTTGTGTTGGAACTGGTCCTGAGCGGTTCTGGTTGGTCCATTTAGCCTGAATTTTTGTCTCATATGAGGGTAGTTGTATATTGACCATTCTGTATAAAATAATCTTCCAGGGAGGTTCTGGGGGGATGTTAAGCCATAAATAGTGTCCAAATTGGGGTAAATTGCGTTAAAAATAGTGGTTGTCTTGGAACTGGTCTTGGGTGGTTCTGGTTGGTCCATTTTCCCTGAATTTTTGTCTCATATGAGGGTAGATGTATATTGACCATTCTGTATAAAATAATCTTCCAGGGTGGTTGTGAAGTAAAGTTATGCCACAAACAATGTGCCTAATTTGGGCACTTTTATGACAACGAGTGCTTGATTTGGAACTGGTCCTGAGCGGTTCTGGTTGGTCCATTTACCCTGAATTTTTGTCTCATATGAGGGAAGATGTATATTGACCATTTTCTATAAAATAATCTTCCAGGGATGTTCTGGGTGGATGTTAGGCAAGAATAAGTGCCCAAATTGGGGTAAATTTCGTTAAAAATAGTGGTTGCATTGGAACTGGTCTTGGGTGGTTCTGGTTGGTCCATTTAACCTGAATTTTTGTCTCATATGAGGGGAGATGTATATTGACCATTCTGTATAAAATAATCTTCCAGGGTGGTTGTGAAGTAAAGTTATGCCACAATCAATGTGCCTAATTTGGGCACTTTTATGACAACGAGTGCTTGTGTTGGAACTGGTCCTGAGTGGTTCTGGTTGGTCTATTTACCCAGGAATTGTGTCTCATTTGTGGGTAGATTTATAATTGACAATTTGGTATAAAATTAGTCTTCCAGGGATGTTCTGGGGGGATGTTAAGCCATAAATAGTGTCCAAATTGGGGTAAATTGCGTTAAAAATAGTGGTTGCATTGGAACTGGTCTTGGGTGGTTCTGGTTGGTCCATTTAACCTGAATTTTTGTCTCATATGAGGGTAGATGTATATTGACCATTCTGTATAAAATAATCTTCCAGGGTGGTTGTGAAGTAAAGTTATGCCACAATCAATGTGCCTATAATGGGCACTTTTATGACAACGAGTGCTTGTATTGGAACTGGTCCTGAGTGGTTCTGGTTGGTCTATTTACCCAGGAATTGTGTCTCATTTGTGGGTAGATGTATAATTCACAATTTTGTGTAAAATTAGTCTTTCCAGGGCCGTCCTGGGGTGATGTTTAGCCAGAAATAGTGTCCCAATTACGGGCACTTGTATTAGAGCAGTGCAGGTCGGTTCGGGGGTCAATTTCACCCCGGAAAAGCTTCCCAAAAAACGGTCACTTGTATAACAAACGAGGATATAACTGATAAGTTACACTTTACCCTTTAATTTGAGCTCAACTACCCGTGAAATGACTCTCTTGTGCTGGAACGGTATTTTGACGTAAGACCTCCGTTTGTCCGCGAGACGGCAGAAATGAGTCCGGCCAACCGGGACTATTGTTTCAAAGTAATCAAGCGGGTACTAGGAGTTTCCCTCTCCGAGAAAAGCCACTCTCCATCGGGCAAGTTTCGAGTCGTAATACCAAAGTTTTACAAAAGTGTGTAAAAACTGTCACAATGCCCAGATAAGTGTTCCAAAAGCCGGGGAAAGATATTTAGAGTCATCGGGGGGTACAGTTGGGAAAAAAGTTGAACGTGGCTAAAAACGGTCTTCGTGCCCAGAATGGTGTTCCAAATGCTGGGTAATTGCATGGGGTGTCATCTGTGAAAAAGTTGGAAAAATGTTAAAAATGGTCGAAAATGGTTAAAATGTGCACAAAACTGTTCAAAATGATGTTTAAATTTACCAGGAGTCATTTGTTAAAAAGTTGAAAAAATGTCAAAAATTGTCGAAAATGCTTAAAATGTGCACAAAACTGTTCAAAATGATTTTTAAAACTATCAGGAGTCATTTGATAAAAAGTTGGGAAAATGTCAAAAATGGTCGAAAATGGTTAAATTGTGCATAAAAGTGTTAGAAATGAAGTTTAAAACTACCAGGAGTCATTTTTTAAAAAGTTGGAAAAATGTCAAAAATGGTCGAAAATTGTTAAAATGTGCATAAAACTGTTAGAAATGAAGTTTAAAAGTACCACGAGTCATTTTTTAAAAAGTTGGAAAAATGTCAAAAATGGTCGAAAATGTTTAAAATGCCCCCAAAACAGGTCCAAATCATGGGGGAAATTTCCAGGAATCATCGGTGGAAAAACCTGGAAGTCTGTCCAAAGGGGTTGAAAATGGTTAAAATGCCCAGAGAAAGTGTCCAAATCTCGGATAAAAATTCCAGCAATCATCGGTGGAAAAACCTGGAAGTCTGTCCAAAGGGGTTGAAAATGGTTAAAATGCCCAGAGAAAGTGTCCAAATCTCGGATAAAAATTCCAGCAATCATCGGTGGAAAAACCTGGAAGTCTGTCCAAAGGGGTTGAAAATGGTTAAAATGCCCAGAGAAAGTGTCCAAATCTCGGATAAAAATTCCAGCAATCATCGGTGGAAAAACCTGGAAGTCTGTCCAAAGGGGTTGAAAATGGTTAAAATGCCCAGAGAAAGTGTCCAAATCTCGGATAAAAATTCCAGCAATCATCGGTAGAAAAACCTGGAAGTCTGTCCAAAGGGGTTGAAAATGGTTAAAATGCCCAGAGAAAGTGTCCAAATCTCGGATAAAAATTCCAGCAATCATCGGTGGAAAAACCTGGAAGTCTGTCCAAAGGGGTTGAAAATGGTTAAAATGCCCAGAGAAAGTGTCCAAATCTCGGATAAAAATTCCAGCAATCATCGGTGGAAAAAGCTGGAAGTCTGTCCAAAGGGGTTGAAAATGGTTAAAATGCCCAGAGAAAGTGTCCAAATCTCGGATAAAAATTCCAGCAATCATCGGTGGAAAAAGCTGGAAGTCAGTCCAAAGGGGTTGAACATGGTTAAAATGCCCAGAGATAGTGTCCAAATCTCGGATTAAATTTTTCAAAATGATCGGTTGGGTCTACCCTATGTTCGAAACTGGGTCTACCCCATGCTCGAAACTGGGTCTACCCCATAATATAACTTGGGTCTACCAGGAGAGCGAATTTGGGTCTACCAATGTTAGGGGGATATAACTCACCTACTCGTGCAAAATCCGGTGGTCTGCAGAAACCCTTCGGCAAGTATATAGGGAGAGGAAATGTTTGAAAGTGAGCTCCAGGCTGCGAACCGACCCTGACCTCTCCCGGGGTCCAGGTGGATCACCTAATGTTCGGACAACGTTGGCAAAGTGTTGGGATGTCCGTGGGTGGTTCTCCTGATTTTTTACGAATTTTTTTCTAAGTCCTGCGGGACTTAGAAAAATTTTCGGAAAATTTAAGCGGATTTTTTCTAAGTGTGAAGGGGCTTAGAAAAATCCATATCCGCTCATGTGTCACTATTCTCGGACATGCACTGTGAAAAAGACCGTTGATGTGTGTGGTGCTCACACTTTGAAAAATTTCTGGAGCTCGAAATTTCAGCGGGGCGTCAGCCAACCCGTATCCGCCCATGGAGCACTATTCTCGGATAGGCTCGAGGGAAAACCCCGCCGATTTTTGTGGTGCTCAAAAATCAAAAATTTCATGGAGCTCAGAAATTCAGCGGGGGGTCAGCCAGCCCAATCCGCTCATGTGTCACTATCCTCGGACAAGCACTGTGAAAAACACCGTTGAAGTGTGTGGAGCTCGGACTTAGAAAAATTTCTGGAGGTCAGAAATTCAGCGGGGCATCAGCCAGCTCAATCCGCTCATGTGTCACTATCCTCGGACATGCACTGTGAAAAACACCGTTAATGTGTGTGGAGCTCGGACTTAGAAAAATTTCTGGAGGTCAGAAATTCAGCGGGGCATCAGCCAGCTCAATCCGCTCATGTGTCACTATCCTCGGACAAGCACTGTGAAAAACACCGTTGATGTGTGTGGAGCTCGGACTTAGAAAAATTTCTGGAGGTCAGAAATTCAGCGGGGCATCAGCCAGCTCAATCCGCTCATGTGTCACTATCCTCGGACAAGCACTGTGAAAAACACCGTTGAAGTGTGTGGAGCTCGGACTTGGAAAAATTTCTGGAGCTCAGAAATTCAGCGGGGCATCAGCCAACCCAATCCGCTCATGTGTCACTATCTTCGGATATGCACTGTGAAAAACACCGTTGATGTTTGTGGAGCTCGGACTTAGAAAAATTTCTGGAGGTCAGAAATTCAGCGGGGCATCAGCCAGCTATATCCGCTCATGTGTCACTATCCTCGGACAAGCACTGTGAAAAACACCGTTGAAGTGTGTGGAGCTCGGACTTAGAAAAATTTCTGGAGGTCAGAAATTCAGCGGGGCATCAGCCAACCCAATCCGCTCATGTGTCACTATCCTCGGACAAGCACTGTGAAAAACACCGTTGATGTGTGTGGAGCTCGGACTTAGAAAAATTTCTGGAGCTCAGAAATTCAGCGGGGCATCAGCCAGCTCAATCCGCTCATGTGTCACTATCCTCGGACAAGCACTGTGAAAAACACCGTTGATGTGTGTGGAGCTCGGACTTAGAAAAATTTCTGGAGCTCAGAAATTCAGCGGGGCATCAGCCAGCTCAATCCGCTCATGTGTCACTATCCTCGGACAAGCACTGTGAAAAACACCGTTGATGTGTGTGGAGCTCGGACTTAGAAAAATTTCTGGAGGTCAGAAATTCAGCGGGGCATCCGCCAGCCCAATCCGCTCATGTGTCACTATCCTCGGACATGCACTGTGAAAAAGACCGTTGAAGTGTGTGGTGCTCACACTTAGAAAAATTTCTGGAGCTCAGAAATTCAGCGGGGGGTCAGCCAGCCCAATCCGCTCATGTGTCACTATCCTCGGACATGCACTGTGAAAAAGACCGTTGAAGTGTGTGGTGCTCACACTTAGAAAAATTTCTGGAGCTCAGAAATTCAGCGGGGCATCAGCCAACCCAATCCGCTCATGTGTCACTATCCTCGGACATGCACTGTGAAAAACACCGTTGACGTGTGTGGAGCTCGGACTTAGAAAAATTTCTGGAGCTCAGAAATTCAGCGGGGCATCAGCCAGCTCAATCCGCTCATGTGTCACTATCCTCGGACATGCACTGTGAAAAACACCGTTGACGTGTGTGGAGCTCGGACTTAGAAAAATTTCTGGAGCTCAGAAATTCAGCGGGGCATCAGCCTGCTCAATCCGCTCATGTGTCACTATCCTCGGACATGCACTGTGAAAAAGACCGTTGAAGTGTGTGGTGCTCACACTTAGAAAAATTTCTGGAGCTCAGAAATTCAGCGGGGCATCAGCCAGCTCAATCCGCTCATGTGTCACTATCCTCGGACATGCACTGTGAAAAACACCGTTGAAGTGTGTGGTGCTCACACTTAGAAAAATTTCTGGAGGTCAGAAATTCAGCGGGGCATCAGCCAGCTCAATCCGCTCATGTGTCACTATCTTCGGATATGCACTGTGAAAAAGACCGTTGAAGTGTGTGGTGCTCACACTTAGAAAAAATTCTGGAGGTCAGAAATTCAGCGGGGCATCAGCCAGCTCAATCCGCTCATGTGTCACTATCCTCGGACATGCACTGTGAAAAAGCCCGTTGAAGTGTGTGGTGCTCACACTTAGAAAAAAATCTGGAGCTCAGGCTTTCAGCGAGACATTACAAACCCATATCCGCCCTTGTGAGCCTATCGTCGGATAAGGCTCGAGGGAAACACCGTTGATGTGTGTGGTGCTCACACTTAGAAAAAATTCTGGAGCTCAGGATTTCAGCGGGGCATCAGCCAACCCAATCCGCTCACGGTGCACTATTCTCGGATCGACTCGGGGCGAACCCCCGCCGAATTTCAAAGTGCCGAAACTCGAAAAATATATGGAGCTCGACGATGAAACCTGATATCTGTCGATAATATCCGCCCAAGAAGCACTATTCCCGGGGAGAAAGTCCTCAGATGCCCGTGAAGACCGGTGGGATATAATTTGCCTACTCGTGCAAAATCCGGTGGCCTGCAAAAAGCCTTCGGCAAGTATATAGGGAGAGGAAATTTTTGAAGGTGAGCTCCGGGCTGCGAACCGACCCTAACCTCTCCCGGGGTCCAGGTAGATCACCCTATGTTCGGACAACGTTGGCAAGGTGTTGGGGTGTCCGAGGGTGGTCCTCCTGATTTTTAACGATTTTTTTTCTAAGTCCTACGGGACTTAGAAAAATTTTCGTGTTTTTTAAGCGGATTTTTTCTAAGTGTGAAGGGGCTTAGAAAAATCCATATCCGCTCGTGTGTCACTATCCTCGGATAAGCTCGTGATAAGACCCCGCAGATGTGTGTGGTGCTCACACTTGGAAAAATTTCTGGAGCTCGAAATTTCAGCGGGGCATAACAAACCCATATCCGCCCTTGTGAGCCTATCGTCGGATAGGCTCGAGGGAAACACCGTTGATGTGTGTGGTGCTCACACTTGCGAGGCTTTGGCAACCCATATCCGCTCATGTGAGCCTATCTTCGGATAGGCTCGGGGGAAAAGACCGTTGATGTGTGTGGTGCTCACACTTAGAAAAATTTCTGGAGGTCAGAAATTCAGCGGAGCATCAGCTTGCTCAATCCGCCCATGTGTCACTATCCTCGGACAGGCATGTTGGAAAACACCGTTGATGTGTGTGGTGCTCACACTTAGAAAAATTTCTGGAGCTCGGGAACTCAGCGGGGGCTTCAGCAACCCATATCCGCTCATGTGAGCCTATCTTCGGATATGCTCGGTGGAAAAGACCGTTGATGTGTGTGGTGCTCACACTTAGAAAAATTTCTGGAGCTCAGAAATTCAGCGGAGCATCAGCCAGCTCAATCCGCTCATGTGTCACTATCCTCGGACATGCACCGTGAAAAAGACCGTTGATGTGTGTGGTGCTCACACTTAGAAAAAATTCTGGAGCTCGGGAACTCAGCGGGAGCTTCAGCAACCCATATCCGCTCATGTGAGCCTATCTTCGGATAGGCTCAGGGGAAAAGACCGTTGATGTGTGTGGTGCTCACACTTAGAAAAATTTCTGGAGCTCGGGAACTCAGCGGGAGCTTCAGCAACCCATATCCGCTCATGTGAGCCTATCTTCGGATAGGCTCGGGGGAAAAGACCGTTGATGTGTGTGGTGCTCACACTTAGAAAAATTTCTGGAGCTCGGGAACTCAGCGGGAGCTTCAGCAACCCATATCCGCTCATGTGAGCCTATCTTCGGATAGGCTCGGGGGAAAAGACCGTTGATGTGTGTGGTGCTCACACTTAGAAAAATTTCTGGAGCTCGGGAACTCAGCGGGAGCTTCAGCAACCCATATCCGCTCATGTGAGCATATCCTCGGATAGGCTCGGGGAAAAACCCCGCCGAAGTGTGTGGTGCTCACACTTAGAAAAATTTCTGGAGCTCAGGATTTCAGCGGGGCATCAGCCGACCCAATCCGCTCATGTGTCACTATCCTCGGACAGGCATGTTGGAAAACACCGTTGATGTGTGTGGTGCTCACACTTAGAAAAATTTCTGGAGCTCAGGATTTCAGCGAGACATTACAAACCCATATCCGCCCTTGTGAGCCTATCGTCGGATAGGCTCGAGGGAAACACCGTTGATGTGTGTGGTGCTCACACTTAGAAAAAATTCTGGAGCTCAGAATTTCAGCGGGGCAAAACAAACCCATATCCGCCCTTGTGAGCCTATCGTCGGATAGGCTCGAGGGAAACACCGTTGATGTGTGTGGTGCTCACACTTAGAAAAAATTCTGGAGCTCAGGATTTCAGCGGGGCATCAGCCGACCCAATCCGCTCACGTGTCACTATCCTCGGATAGGCATGTTGGAAAACACCGTTGATGTGTGTGGTGCTCACACTTAGAAAAAATTTGAGAAAAATCTCTGGAGCTCAGGATTTCAGCGAGCAATTCCAAACCCATATCCGCTCATGTGAGCCTATCCTCGGATAGGCTCGGGGAAAAACCCCGCCGAAATGTGTGGTGCTCACACTTAGAAAAATTTCTGGAGGTCAGAAATTCAGCGGGGCATCAGCCAGCCCAATCCGCTCATGTGTCACTATCCTCGGACATGCACTGTGAAAAAGACCGTTGAAGTGTGTGGTGCTCACACTTAGAAAAATTTCTGGAGCTCAGGTTTTCAGCGGGGCATCAGCCGACCCAATCCGCTCATGTGTCACTATCCTCGGACAGGCATGTTGGAAAACCCCGTTGATGTGTGTGGTGCTCACACTTAGAAAAATTTTCTGAGAAAAATCTCTGGAGCTCAGGATTTCAGCGAGCCATTCCAAACCCATATCCGCTCATGTGAGCCTATCCTCGGATAGGCTCGGGGAAAAACCCCGCCGAAGTGTGTGGTGCTCACACTTAGAAAAATTTCTGGAGGTCAGAAATTCAGCGGGGCATCAGCCAGCCCAATCCGCTCATGTGTCACTATCCTCGGACATGCACTGTGAAAAAGACCGTTGAAGTGTGTGGTGCTCACACTTAGAAAAATTTCTGGAGCTCAGGTTTTCAGCGGGGCATCAGCCAACCCAATCCGCTCATGTGTCACTATCCTCGGATAGGCATGTTGGAAAACACCGTTGATGTGTGTGGTGCTCACACTTAGAAAAATTTCTGGAGCTCAGGCTTTCAGCGAGGCAATACAAACCCATATCCGCCCTCGTGAGCCTATCCTCGGATAGGCTCGAGGGAAAACACCGTTGATGTGTGTGGTGCTCACACTTAGAAAAATTTTCAGAGAAAAATCTCTGGAGCTCGTGATTTTCAGCGAGCCATTACAAACCCATATCCGCTCATGTGAGCCTATCCTCGGATAGGCTCGAGGAAAAACCCCGCTGATTTTTATGGTGCTCGCATGATTTGGGTCTACCAGGGCATTCACGTGGGTCTACCCCATGCTCGAAACTGGGTCTACCCCATAATATAACTTGGGTCTACCAGGAGAGCGAATTTGGGTCTACCAAATGTAAGGGGATATAACTCACCTACTCATGCAAAATCCGGTGGTCTGCAGAAACCCTTCGGCAAGATTATAGGGAGAGAAAAATTTTGAATGTGAGCTCCAGGCTGCGAACCGACCCTCCGCTCTCCCGGGGTCCAGGTAGATCACCCTATGTTCGGACAACGTTTGCAAGGTGTTGGGGTGTCCGAGGGTGGTCCTCCTGATTTTAACGAATTTTTTCTAAGTGTGAAGGGACTTAGAAAATTTTCGACAAGTGAGAGTGGCGAACTCACTAAGGCGGTCGTAACCGTCTACACCAGTCCGACGATGGTGTGCTATTCAGGGATAACTGATAACACGGGGTGGGTCCTGACCCGGAACAGGCACTCGGACTTAGAAAAATTTTGACAAGTGAGAGTGGCGAACTCACTAAGGCGGTCGTAACCGTCTACACCAGTCCGACGATGGTGTGCTATTCAGGGATAACTGATAACACGGGGTGGGTCCTGACCCGGAACAGGCACACGGACTTAGAAAAATTTTGACAAGTGAGAATGGCGAACTCACTAAGGCGGTCGTAACCGTCTACACCAATCCGACAATGGTGTGCTATTCAGGGATAAATGATAACACGGGGTGGGTCCTGACCCGGAACAGGCACACGGACTTAGAAAAAATTTGACAAGTGAGAGTGGTGAACTCACTAAGGCGGTCGTAACCGTCTACACCAATCCGACAATGGTGTGCTATTCAGGGATAAATGATAACACGGGGTGGGTCCTGACCCGGAACAGGCACACGGACTTAGAAAAATTTTGACAAGTGAGAGTGGCGAACTCACTAAGGCGGTCGTAACCGTCTACACCAATCCGACAATGGTGTGTTATTCAGGGATAAATGATAACACGGGGTGGGTCCTGACCCGGAACAGGCACACGGACTTAGAAAAATTTTGACTAGTGAGAGTGGTTAACTCACTAAGGCGGTCGTAACCGTCTACACCAATCCGACAATGGTGTGTTATTCAGGGATAAATGATAACACGGGGTGGGTCCTGACCCGGAACAGGCACACGGACTTAGAAAAATTTTGACAAGTGAGAGTGGCGAACTCACTAAGGCGGTCGTAACCGTCTACACCAATCCGACAATGGTGTGCTATTCAGGGATAAATGATAACACGGGGTGGGTCCTGACCCGGAACAGGCACACGGACTTAGAAAAATTTTGACAAGTGAGAGTGGCGAACTCACTAAGGCGGTCGTAACCGTCTACACCAATCCGACAATGGTGTGCTATTCAGGGATAAATGATAACACGGGGTGGGTCCTGACCCGGAACAGGCACACGGACTTAGAAAAATTTTGACAAGTGAGAGTGGCGAACTCACTAAGGCGGTCGTAACCGTCTACACCAATCCGACAATGGTGTGTTATTCAGGGATAAATGATAACACGGGGTGGGTCCTGACCCGGAACAGGCACACGGACTTGGACATGGAACTGAGCTGGGAACTAAGCTGGGAACTGGCGGAATCATAAACGAAATTTGGTGGAGTCTGACATGGAACGGAGCTTGGGAACTGGCGAAATCGAACGAGGTGGGACCTGACCTAGCAACAGGCACAAGGACTTGGACATGGAACTGAGCTGGGAACTAAGCTGGGAACTGGCGGAATCATAAACGAAATTTGGTGGAGTCTGACATGGAACGGAGCTTGGGAACTGGCGAAATCGAACGAGGTGGGACCTGACCTAGCAACAGGCACAAGGACTTGGACATGGAACTGAGCTGGGAACTAAGCTGGGAACTGGCGGAATCATAAACGAAATTTGGTGGAGTCTGACATGGAACGGAGCTTGGGAACTGGCGAAATCGAACGAGGTGGGACCTGACCTAGCAACAGGCACAAGGACTTGGACATGGAACTGAGCTGGGAACTAAGCTGGGAACTGGCGGAATCGAACTTTGATGGGTCGGGGAAATAACATATTTCGAACCCCACCCATCTCCCCATTACCCTTTCCCCACTGACCGATTGGCAAACAAGACCCGCCTCAGGAGGGCTCACGCCGGCCCGGCTTATAACGCCGGTGCTCGGGCGACTGGGTTCCTTCGCCCTGCGGGTTCGACTAAGG
>NW_027520169.1:30000-33467 GCF_051989625.1 Stigmatopora argus
AGTGAACAAATCAGCCCGTAAGCCAAAAACCGAATGAGGGCAAGTTGCAAATCCTACGCTACCTTCGAATTCCAAGACGCAGGGCCGTACACGGTCGACCCCGACCACGCCGGAACCGAAGCCCCAAAGGCCACGGGTACCCGCTACTCTCCCCTCGCCTCCGGCGGGGCGGAGGGGGGTTCAATGCCTCCGGTTGGATATGACGGAGCGCCCGTGGTCGCCGGTCCCCCCCCCACTACCCACTCATCCAGCTGAGGGGTTTGACGGTAGCCCACCCGGGGCAAAAGGGGCGGCGGAGACCGGCTGGTTCCGGCGAGATTGCGACGAGCTGGAGCGATGGCAGACACCCTGGCCGGCCCATAAACGCGGGTGATCTACAAGTGACAAGGTACAGGTTGGCACCCGAACCATCGCGGGTGTGCGGACAAGCTGGGTGGTTTTGGCCGGTGCGCGTGAGCGCGTGCTTAACTAGAGGCGGTTCCCCGGCTTACGTGATTCCTTGACGGGTAAGCGTCTGACGGGCCCGTTCCTCGCCGGGGTTTGTGGCGCGCCTGAGTCCGATTAATACATCTTCGATGTTGGCGGCCAGACCCACAAAACTCGTGCCACCGCGCTCGCTGGCCTGGTCTCGTCCTTGTCACGAAATCGTCGCTCCCCGTGACCTGGTTCGGGCCTTGCCGCGGAGCGGTAGGTGCACTGTGCACGCCCACGTGTAACGAAAGGAAGGTAGGAGGGGAAAACACAACCCAGGCCGGTCCTACACGCGGGTGTGTTACGTTACGCCAGGTTCCACATGCCGGCAAGCGCGAGCCTAAGCAGGGAGGAAGAGTTGGCACCACCGGTCTTACGGTCTCGGAAGGATTGTTGCAAGGTTTCATGTTCATTGGGAAGAGCATTAGAGCCCGGTCCGAAATAGATTGGACGTCTGCGCGTGTGACCCTCTGTTACTGATTATCCGGGTTCTTTCCGTCGCCGAGCGCGGAGTTTGACCGACGCCAATTCCCCTCTAGGTTGTTGTGTTCTAGGCCGGAACACGACGGCCCGCGCCACCGTGCCCCGCGACTCCGGCCATCGGCCTTGTCCCGGAGCGGTAGGTGCACTGTGCCCGCTTGCCCGCAATACCTTCCCTGCATTTCCACCTCCAGGAACTAGCCTCTGACTTCCAACCCATAGGAGGCCCGCAGGAAGCCCACCCACCCAACCGATGGGCCGACTGTGGCCGCCTTTGGGGCTCACTGACAACTCTTAGCGGTGGATCACTCGGCTCGTGCGTCGATGAAGAACGCAGCTAGCTGCGAGAACTAATGTGAATTGCAGGACACATTGATCATCGACACTTCGAACGCACCTTGCGGCCCCGGGTCCCTCCCGGGGCCACGCCTGTCTGAGCGTCGTCTGAGATTCAATCGGGACGTCCGTGGAGCGGGACAGGGCCGCCACGGATCCCGCGACTGGGTGGTTATCGAGGGCGACCACGTTACCCTAAGTGCAGCCGCGGCGGGGCTCCTCGATGCCCGCACGAAACGGCATGGTGTGAGAGAGAGAGTGAGAGAGAAGACACGTGTAAGAGAGAGGCATGTGTAAAACCTCAGTCCGCGGTTCACGGGCGGCTTTTTGGCGCAAACTATGACCGCCCCGTGATGTCCCAACCGCACCCGAGACGAGGTGTAGCCCCAGCCGGCGTGGAACACGAGACACGCGCGCGCACGAAAAAAAAAATCTCCTCCTCCTCCTCAGTGAGCGACACCAGTTATTTGCACTATCCGAATCCGACCTCAGATCAGACGAGACGACCCGCTGAATTTAAGCATATTACTAAGCGGAGGAAAAGAAACTAACCAGGATTCCCCTAGTAGCGGCGAGCGAAGAGGGAGAAGCCCAGCGCCGAATCCCCGGCCCGCGGGTTGGTCGAGGGAAATGTGGCGTAAGGAAGGTCCCTTTTGCCCGGTGCCGCCCGGTGGGCCCGAGTCCTTCTGATGGAGGCTCTTCCCATGGACGGTGTGAGGCCGGTAGCGGCCCCCGGCGCGCCGGGGCGGGACCTTCCCGGAGTCGGGTTGCTTGGGAATGCAGCCCAAAGCGGGTGGTAAACTCCATCTAAGGCTAAATACTGGCACGAGACCGATAGTCGACAAGTACCGTAAGGGAAAGTTGAAAAGAACTTTGAAGAGAGAGTTCAACAGGGCGTGAAACCGTTGAGAGGTAAACGGGTGGGGACCGCGCAGTCCGCGCGGGGGATTCAACCCGGCGGTGGCACGATAATCGACGCAGCCCGGTGGTCGCGGGGATCCTCCCGGTGGCGAGCCACGTCTTCCGTTCCCTCCCCCGGGAGGTGCGGTGCGTGGTCACGCGCCGACGGGGACCCCGTCCCCGGCGCATCAGGCGTCGCCCGCCGGGCGCACTTCCCCCGTCCGCGGTGCGCCGCGACCGGCTCCGGGTCGGCCGGGAGGGGCCAGTGGTGAAGGTGGCGCGCGGGAGGCGGCGTGGATCAAGAGGTCCCCGGCCACCCGGCTGGGGTGTCCTCCCGCGTCGCGCCGTGCGCTCTACAGCGCCACGCCCTCACGTCGCCGTTTTCCCCCGGGGCCGTGGAATGTACTCGCTGCGCCCTCCTGAAAGCGAAAGGCCTCCGGGCTGGTAGCACGAAGGACGGGGCCCCCTCGCCCCCGGCGCGGCCGCCGAACCTATGGGTCGTCACTGTGCATCAGTGCTTCCCCGGCGCGCCGCACCGCCCGGGCGGGGACCGGCCCACGGGAACCCAATCCGACAAAAGGGCGTCAGGGGTCTGCGGCGATGTCGGCTGCCCACCCGACCCGTCTTGAAACACGGACCAAGGAGTCCAACGCGCGCGCGAGTCAGAGGGTCAGTCACCCGACGAAACCCCGAGGCGCAATGAAAGTGAGGGCCGGCTCGTACGCCGGCCGAGGTGGGATCCCGGCCTTGAACACGTATCCGGGCGCACCACCGGCCCGTCTCGCCCGCAGCGTCGGGGAGGTGGAGCTTGAGCGCGCGCGATGGGACCCGAAAGATGGTGAACTATGCCTGGGCAGGGCGAAGCCAGAGGAAACTCTGGTGGAGGCCCGCAGCGGTCCTGACGTGCAAATCGGTCGTCCGACCTGGGTATAGGGGCGAAAGACTAATCGAACCATCTAGTAGCTGGTTCCTTCCGAAGTCTCCCTCAGGACAGCTGGCACTCGACCCCGAGTACGCAGTTTTATCCGGTAAAGCGAATGACTAGAGGCCTTGGGCCGAAACGACCTCAACCTATTCTCAAACTTTAAATGGGTAAGAAGCCCGGCTCGCTGGCTTGGAGCCTGGGCGTGGAATGCGAGTGCCCAGTGGGCCACTTTTGGTAAGCAGAACTGGCGCTGCGGGATGAACCGAACGCTGGGTTAAGGCGCCCGATGCCGACGCTCATCAGACCCCAGAAAAGGTGTTGGTCGATATAGACAGCAGGACGGTGGCCATGGAAG